>NC_092416.1:147919591-148222621 GCF_040894005.1 Engystomops pustulosus | reverse complement strand
CAAATTCTTAATTTTTTAAGAGTTATGGCTTGCTTGTAGATTGTATAATTCTGCTAGTAAATGTCACCTTGATCAGTTGTACTTTATTGCCAGCATTGGTGAATATACCCTAAGGAAAGCAACCAGTGTTCAGCAAGGAATAATGTATCCTATACAAGCTTGTAATGTAAAGCTTAAATTAAATTATTTTAAACTCCCACATCATCATAAGACAATCACCCTCATCCACAAAGCTCTGCATAATGCTACACCTCCCTATCTCTTTTCTGTCATCTCAATCTATCACAACCCATAGTCTTCAATCTGATAGTGATGCTAGATTAATCTCTACCGTAATTTGAACCTCTCGCACACATCTCCAGGAGTTCACCCGAGCTGCACCAATTCTCTGGAATGACCTTCCCACGGACTATAAGACTAATGCCCAACCCCCAAAGCTTTAAACATTCTCTTAAAATCCATCTCTTTAGGCCGGTCTATCACACTTACGAACTACATTAAATTTCAGCTCTCTCTTTACTAACCCATCCTGTGTCCTCCACCCATCTGTTATCCAGAAAACCCCACATGCCAAGTTCCAGGCTTCTCTGCAGTCACATTCACCTTGGACTTTGTATGTAAGATTAGGGCTGATGGCTGGTACAAGGAACAGCATTTTATTTATTACATTATTTTATACTGCTCCCTTATAAAGAATGGCTGGACCATTATACAAGCTCTTTACCCAATGCAGGATTATAACATCAACCACCCTTGTAGGTATATTATTATTACTATTATTATTAATTATTAAATATTCTGTCTCTTCTTTTCATGCAGGAGAATTTACCAGGCTGGAATTACACATTCTGGCAATGGTTTGATGGAGTGATGGAAGTGTTGAAAAAACACTTAAAACCTCATTGGAATGACGGGTAAGTGTGAATTAGCTGTAGTCTATAGAAGACATTCTGTTGCTGCTGTGCTGGTCATCATGACCGCTTTGAATTTCTCATATTAGTATCTATCCAAGGAAAGTTCTCACACATTCCAGAATAAAGGAAATAAGAAGAATTTATTGATGGTAGTATAGCAATCCAAAAGTTGTGTAATGTTTCGGGCCCCAATGGGTCCTTCATCAGACATGGATTGGGAGGGTGGGAGAGGGAAGAGGAGTAGCGGCATTGGCCAGTAAATAAGGCGACAAGTAGAAGTACAGCGGATCGCCATGTGTGTTGTAAGCGCTGAGCTCTGAACTTCTCCTCGTGGCACTTGTTCGCCTGAATATCTGTTGTCCTGGTTCGTTTTTTCCATTTATAGAAGTTAGTATATACTACTTACTTGTGGCACACTTTAACTTAACTGCTCATTTTTGTTATTTAGGGCCATTCTGGGCTTTGTAAACAAGCAGCAAGCTCATGATATGTTGGTGAATAAAAGGGATGGGACCTTCCTCCTGCGCTTCAGTGATTCTGAGATCGGGGGCATCACAATAGCGTGGAAGTTTGAGTTGCGTAAGTGTCAGCCTGTGGCTAAACAACAAGAAACAAGTCTTGTACTAGTATAACCTGATATTCGGACAATAATAAACCAGAAAAGAAAGCTCATATGTTTTGTATCTATGTGTTTAGCGGAGAGGGCCTTATGGAACCTGATGCCATTCACCAGCCGAGATTTTTCAGTACGTTCGCTGGCGGACCGACTTGGAGACCTGAACTATCTTATCTACGTGTTTCCCGACAGGCCAAAAGATGAAGTGTTCTCAAAGTATTACACCCCTGTGCTCTGCAATCCTTGTAAGATTTCATTACATATACAACAGTCTGTAGTCATTTATTTGCATCTAATTTAGCTACTACTCAGGTCTAGATGAATCGTCCTAACACAAACCTTTTACTCTGTAGTTGCGTGTCTTTGAAAATGACTATGAAAGTGATTGAATATTTCAATTATGATACAATTTCTATCCGTTATCCTGTGGGTTATGGAAAACCACTCATCATGTAGCATAGTTAACATATTATTTTTGTTATGGCCCAAACTTAAATCACTTTTCGATGTTTTACAATTTCGAAATATTTATGGTGAAAAAAATTAATTATTTTTTAATTGGTAAAGCTGGTTGAGGCTTTCTTCTTTTGCCGACAGCTTTTGGTTTTTAGAAAAAGTTAAGCCGAATGCAGCAATATTATAATGATATTAAATACTTTATTTATATAAAGTATGTGTTAAAAAACTTTTTAGACCCTTTTATTTTTTAACTTTGGAAAACAACGAGGGGGGCGGCATTTCAAAGCAAGCCCTTAGCTTACATATCAGGCTGTACAGCACTGTCTAGGGAACATCTCCCTGCTGCTACATACACAAATAGTGTACAGCAGGAAGAGGCTTTAAAGGGAACCTGTGAGTTACCCACACAAACTAAACATATCTCTGAAAACTGCTATAATACAACAGTACAAATATCCCTATACCATTCTTCTCCATTGCTTTCAGAATTCATTTTTGAAGTTGACTCACCATCTATATAAATGACACCCCTTGTGAGTCAGATCATCGTCTTTCTCAGCATATTCGTGTTCTTCCAGCTCAGCCACATCTCCAGTTTTCTGATAGAGACACTGGATGTGTGACTCTCCCAAAATAATCCCTGAGGGAGAGAGAATGAGTAGAAAGTAGAATGAGTAGAAAGTAGAAAGAGACGCTGACTTGCTGAAGAGAAATCAAGTCCTCCCCCCTCCCCTCCTCCCTCTTCAGCAAGTCACACAGCCAGCATCTCTCTCTTTCCTGAGGGAGGAATGAGGTAGCAGAGCCACTAGAGCACACCACTTGTCCATCAGGCAGCTGGAGGTGGCTAGTTTAACTGACAGGTTCCCTTGTCACAGTCAGAGAGATTTAAAACAGGTGTCTGAGTTTATACTGTTCCAGTTGCCCATGGAAACCAATCAGAGCTCAGCTTAAATTTAATAAACAGCTGTGGGGAAACGAAAGCTCATCTGTGATTGGTTGCCATGGACAACTAGAATACTTTCAAGCACTTCTGATAAGACTCCCCCAGTATACGGTATGAATGATAAGTTACATGACACAGTGTATAGGTTTCATATCTTGCAATCTCTGTAAACATTTTTAATTCCTTTTTTAAAATTCTTATTCCCTATAGCAAAAGCAGATGGATACGTGAAGCCGGCCATTAAGCAAGTGGTCCCAGAGTAAGTCTCTCCTCAGTCATTTTTTGTTTGTGTGCTATGCATTGATTCAGCAGATAACACAAGGTCACATTCACTTCTACGAGCTCCAAAACACGGCCATGGTTTCCACAGATCTGCGTGTGGTCCGGCTGAGCATGTTGATGTGCCTGTAGCCTAAAATATTAGCTGTTAATATCAGTGGACAAGCTGTATTTAGTCATGTAGAGGTGTACATACAGTATAGAGATAACTTATGTTTGTTTGCTTTGTAAGGTTTGTGACTACTGAAGTAATCCCACCAAGCAGCTACATGGACCAGGCACCATCCCCTGCAGTCTGTACTCAGTCACACTATAACTTGTACCAGCAGAAGTAAGTTATACATTGGGCCATATGTATGGTGATGTATATGCAATTAAATTTCCTTATTTGCCATGGGGTCCATAGTTCACAACAACTAAATGGATGTTCCCATCTTATACAATTCTCCGTTACCCAAGAGAATCAAGGGCAATGTTATTGATTCTGTTGCTGCCGTTTTTTAGCTGCACTTATTGGCACAGTTTGGTCCATGATTCACAGTCCGATGCACTTTTTTTGTTCCATAAAATTAGGGGATTACGCTGCAATTTCACACTGTGTGATGACTGATGAAACCCCTTATTTTTCTTTCCTCTCTGCAGTCCTGACTCTGTTTTGGATCCCGATGGCGACTTTGACCTAGATGACAGCATGGATGTGGCCAGGCATGTGGAGGAGCTTCTCCGGAGACCCATGGATAACAGCCAGTGGATCCCGCATGCCCAATCCTGATGTAGTCCTCAACCCACACTTCACTGCCTCCCAAAAATCAAAATGTGAATTGTTTTCACAATAATTAATTTTGGTATTTTGTGCATGGTGATAAGTAGGTTTTATTTTATGGTACTTTTTTGTCGAGATAAAAAGAGAAAAAAAACGTATCCTCACATTTTCAATTCTAACACCCATTTTTGTCCACGTATGGGCTTGTTCTTACTTCCTTGTGGCGTATGAGGAGGTGGTGCCCTGAGACCTTCTTTTGTCTAATCATAAATTTGTGCTTTAAACCCACAGCATGGGAGGGGGCGCGCTCAGGCTTCAGTTCCATCTTTGCTTCATTCATATCGCTGCATGTACGTGTTGTGATGAGCAGGAACTGAGCACACGGAGCCCCCTTATGCTGATAGAGCCTTTCATGGCGCCCATTTGGTGAGGATATCCCTATAGGAGTTCAGACAAAGGGTGGACAACCTTTATACAATTTTATATTGTTTCCAGATTTTTAACTTCGTGTCAATATAACCCTTATGCTGCTGGAGGGGATTGAGTGAGCAGCGGCAAGGCCATTGTGTATGGAGATTCAGATCAATCTAAATGTCAATCATGTTTACTTATACACAATATGTAGAGTGTTCTCCATGTCCAAGCCCCGGTGTGGGAAAGGTTAGAAGATAAGAGAGAGCTAATATAAATGAACCCTACTTAGGATTTTTAATCAGGGTTTTAAGTTTATTTAACATAAAAAAAAATATATATAAAAATTATATATATACTTCAAAATATAACTAATTGTACGAATTGTTATTATTTTATCTGTTTTTTTTCTCTCTAAACTTTCTGAAGCCGCCTCATTTATATTGTGGACGTTGTCAATGTATGAAACTCTCTCGCAGCTCATGTGATATGATAATACCCTTTTACAACCCAAAATATGGTTATAACAAGTCAAATTTCCCCATGACTTCCAATATAGTCCTGGGCAGCACTTTCATCCATCTTTGACAATCTTAGGTTTTTTTAAGCATTTTCTTTTGTTTTTAGAAAATATTGTTGTACAGTAGAACTATTTTCACCATTCCCGAATATATGAATAGGAACCCTTCCCTAGGTCATGCTCCATTTTGCTTACAAAGGACCAGTCACTACTGATTCCCTGAGAAATCATAGCCTTAATGGATCACTAAACATTTTAACCTACTTTTGTATCAGTCTGTTGTAAAGCGGAACATAATATGTTGTTCTCTGTTAGCAGCCAGCCGCTCAGGAGGTGACTGACACTGAGTCCAGTACAATTTCTTTGCTCATGATGACTACTTTACAGAACATATAAGGATAGTACAAGTCTATTTTTGCAATGCAAACTCAGGTTAAAGTTTTATAGGGACTCCAGGTTACTTCAGGTAAATATTAAGGTTTAGGCGTATTATAGTCCTAGCCCTGAAGGGGGAAGGTCCATATTTGCAAGAAATTTTGATAGCATTCAGATCCTCTTTCGTATTATCCACTACTCTTTCTTACCAAATGTTTTTTTGGGAAGAAAGATGGATGGTAGCATGACTACAGGATCAGAGTACACAGACATTGTAGTCTGTTGCTATGGAGACACAAAGAAGCTGTACACATAATATTATTGGATTTTCCATTGAGACTTTTTTTTTCAGAATTGCCTAATTTTTGTTGTTTTTTATTAATTGGAACAATAAAACAGTTGATTATGAGTGGGAAACATAGCTTTTAGTCATTAAGGCGTTTTCCACACGAAAACTTTTAATGACCAATCCATTGCATGGTCATTAATGGGGAGGAGGCAGCCCAGACAATGTGCTGCTTTACTCTATGGTCGGACCGGGAATATAGACCTCTGTCCATATTGTAATGAATGAGAGCTATCCCTGATGTGCATTCTTAGGACTTGGAAAATAAGGATGGGACTGTCTGCTATAAGCCTGTCACATCACCAATAATATTTTGGATAGGTTATTAATAGTTTTAAGTCAGTAAACTCCATAAACATCCACTAAGTCAGGAAAAAGGAACTCAAATTCTCATTCATTGGTCCTGTTCTCGTGATCAATGGGGGTCCCAGCTATCAGATCCTGAGCAATCCGAAGAATTGAGATTCACTTCTCACAGGGTGCATGCTCCACCCATTAGGGGGAATGGGACCCTCATTCTCCAGATTGCTGGGGGTCCTGTGCTTCAAAAAGATTGGGGTCCCAGCAGAGGGATCCTGAGCAATCTGGAGAATGTAGATTCTCTTCTCACGGTGCATGCTCTTCTCATTAGGGGAATGGGACCCTCATTCTCCAGATTGCTTCAGAAAGATTGGGGTCCCGAGCAATCCGGAGAATTCTTTGCAAAGAATGCATGCTCATCCTGCTGCTTCACCTATTAATAGGAATGGGACCCTACTGGGAATCCTGGTCTTGTCCAAGCAGTCAGACCCTCACCATTGATGATAGCCTGTTAACTTGGTACAACCCCTTTAAAGGGAACTGGTCACCTTGAAAATAGATCATAGGCTATAGATCAAAATAAGACAAGCAGATTTATATTCCTCTCTATAATGTATGTAAAGAGGTTCCATAATACTTGTAACTATCTCATTATGTCAGTTGGAGTCCTGTGGGCGGTTCTACTGGATGATTGACAGCCCTCTTTGTATAAACACGCCTGTAGAGATTGCTGTCCATCTGTGATTAAGTCCTATGCTCTCCTCCTCCTGGTGTCACAAGAATCTAAAGACTTGTGCCTTGTCCTTATTTTGCATATTCAAAATGATTTTTCATTGCTGTAAAAAAATTTCAAATTTCCTTATCTGGCTAGACACGAGGTCAGGCAATGAATATGAGGCATATTCCCACATACACCACAAACACAACTGTGACTCTGAAGCCAGTTTGCACATTGTTAGTAAAGTGTGAGAAAGCCATGCAGACAAATGTATATTTTTAATATTTAGAGAAAAACCTCTTCTGATAAATCCATAGCTAGTTATATAGTGTTTGATAAAAATAGAAGATCCTGGTAACACCATGTCATACCTTGTGTATACCTTCTTCTTGTTCCAAAGATAATCATACATACTCTTTTGGATAGACATATATGTAATGTCATGGGGATGGACGGGGTGGGGTGGGGGGTTATAGCAAGCTAAATAGTTCATAGAGTTTGGCGCGGCTGTTTGGCCATCAGAGGGAACGTCCCTCCTGCATTATATTTTTATAATGCGGCCTGTATACACGGACTGTAAGTCGTGTGAATAAGGGCTAAGAATTTGATGAAAGTGCTTGTAAGTTGTCTCCAACAAGTGGTCCCCTGGGTCGTGCTCCCAACATCTCTGCTAAACATCTGGTTTTGCTTAAGGGACAATTGGTTCTTTCTCATAGAGTCAAAACCTCCTCTATAGTGGTGGATTATAATACAGGCTGTTTGGGCGGCAGCCCGGGGGCCTTTAGTCACCCAAACCACTCACCAAATTTTAACGTTAAAAGGACTTTCACCCATGAAATCCTCTTACATCTGTTCCTGCTCTCAATACACATGTACGCAAGCTGTTTCAGGACTTTAGAAGGCCCTTCAAAGGTATTGAAACAGCAGATTGGAAGCAGACAGAAGGGAAGAAGCCTCCATTCCCCAAAAAGCTGATTAGTAATACTATATGTAGGACTTGTAGTGGCTATAATATTCATCTTAATCTGCCCCTCGATAATGTGGTAATTTGACAGGGTTATCTTTTTGAGACAACCCCCTTATTACAACTAAATAAGATAAAGTACCCGCTATAGAACCAAACTAAACAAGTCAATAGGCTTCTCTTAGACCACTGAACTTAGGGGCATGAAGGAAACTGCAAACAATCTGCTTTAAATTTGTCATCTCTGACCAGGTTGGAAGGACCTATGTGAACAGGCTCTTAATTAAAGATGAATTTGTATAGAGGACCTCTTTCCCCAGGGCACAGACATTGGTTCGTCCCTTACAAGCCTGAAAAGGAACCGAGGCCTTCATGTAATTTGCATGGATAGTAAGGAATAGAATTGGTGTGTTATTCCCTTAGCTATCACTTTTTACAAAATTTGTTTTTCTTGTGTAGAATTTTTGAAGTCCCTGGATTGTGGCCATGTAGAGCACCGTGGCCTGAAGCCATGTTTTATTTAGCCAGGAATTGCCACACTCGCCTATGTCCGTGCCTTTCTTTTATAAGATTATTGTGCACTTCTGAGATTAGATTGAGCCTCTCCTTTTCTTGTCACATTCTTTATGTCAAATACCACTTTCTTTTTTCCCATAGTTGACATCGTATTCCTTCACGTAGTCAGGTTACAGCCAATCACAGCGGATAATATACATCCGGATCATAACCTCCCACTTGTCTCATATACCATGCTTTTTTATTGTTTTTAATAATGCTACTGTGTATATGTATATAATATTTGGTTATAGGTTCAGCAATGACAGCAAAGTTTTGAAATCATTATTAGGACTCCAATCTGATGTATGTGTTTTCCTTTTGTTCCTGAGGGGATTTTTTTTATTTCATTTTTACTTTTTTCCTAGAATTCAATAAAAAAAAGTGAAAAATAAGGTTAATATTGTTTATCAATATTGAAATATACAAAAAATGACAAAACCTGGTAGTTCAGGCTATATCCTGACTGTGAGTGAGGAGCGTTCCCCGTTTCCAGTCGGCCAGGGCGTAGCATGTGTGAAAGGGGTCTTAGTCAGTAGTCGCGGTGGTAACATGAACCGTAGAAACTGGAGCCCCATGACGCAGGATCAGGAAGCTATACCAAGGGAAGTATTTATTTGTTTAAACCCCCATTTCTGTAGCCTTAAGGCTCAGGCCTACATGGAAACTCTGGTTTAGAGACTCCATACGGCACAACTAAAGTTGCCCTGTCGTCCTTGCCCAAAACAGCTACTTTACCTGATATAGAGGTATCAGAAATGGGTTTTTTCTCATTCAGGCCAAAATTTTCAGTCAGAGTGGAGGGTCACCTCAAAGAGTTAGGCCTAAAACGTTGTTTTTGAATGTGTGCTAGCCATAGTTTCAATCCCAAGTATTTCTATGGGCAGTGCCCTGTGTATGAGCCGACTGCTGTCAGACCTGACACAAGGGCCACAAACGATGCGTTCAATTAGTCATATGGATTTCGGTGATTTCTTTTGCATTGTCTCTGTACTAGAAATGCTGGGTGGTCGGTTTTATTTGGCGATCACTGCTGCTTGTGGGATCTCCTTAGATTCATTAGCTATTACAGAATTGCATCCTCACGGTTCTATGGTTTTAGTCATAAAATAGATCTCGACAGATGAGAAGATGAACTGCAGCACTCAGGACACACGTATAAATATGTACATATCTATCTTTTTAAATCCCGCTCTCCATAGATACGACACAAGATGTTATTTTCAATGTTGGATTTTTATGTAAGGTTACCAGGGAGAGAAATGACTATATTTACACAGAAACCATATGACAAAGCCGATCTCAGCGAAACTAGTTAGTTATACGGCCCGCCACTTGTGCCCTTCGAGTGGTGAGGTGTGCCTTAAAAAAAAAAAAAAAAGCAGAAAGACGCCTACTCCCTAATATGTGACATACGTTTCTAACCATTTCTTAGCACAGTCATTTTTTGTGTAAAATGGCTACTGTAGCGCTCAGATATTCATAATGGAAGGAGGAGGTATTTCCATTTTAACAACACGAGGTGTATAAGAAATACCAGGGCTTCATTCAGATTAATATCTGTAAGCTACTCGTTAGCTATAGGTTGGTCAAAAGTCAGTACAGTATATTTGTTTTTTAGTTTTGATTTTTTTTTATTATTAAATAGGCATTTAAGATGAGGCGCCTGGTGTCAACGCTGCCTCCTATTTGCACCCTGGAATAAAATAGGGAATATTTCTTGGGTTTTCTTTCTTTCCTTGTTTTTTTTTTTCCTTGAATGTTTTGAAAGATATCTGCTTCCTAAAATCTCTGTTATGTTTGCCTGATCCTTGCTGTTAAGTATATTTCCCTGTTCTATAGTTACTCTTTTATTCAGCAGATAACATTGTGTGTTTTTGTGCATCTGTGACTTTTATTTTGGGAATAAAATGTATTTTCCATTATAAAATAAAAAAAAAAAAATTGGTTACCTATTTGTTATTTAATGGGGAGCTCTGTTTTTTTTCTTTCTTTCAGATTTAAAACCTGTAATCTTCGAACTATAAAGGCTGTCTTATAGCCTAAAAACTGGTGTGTGTGTGTGTATATATTACATACAGAAAGGAAATCCTACACCTCATAAATATGTAGAATTCAATAGAGCTAATACATTAGGTTCTTCCTTTAGTTCATACCTAACTATTGAAAGGTTCCTACCGAGTAAACTAATGCCCACCTTATTTTTTTTATTTTTTTTTTTTTAATTAGCGTTAAATAACTTTATGTTCTTACCTGGCAACTTGCCAGAAAGAGTGGCGAGGTAGAGGGGCTTTTCCTCCAATTCAAACTGCCCCTCCCATCCGTGCTCCTAGCGCCTCCTTCCCTGCTCTGACATCATCCAGGTCTCCTGCTGAATTCTCGCGCTTGTGCTCAAAACTTCCAGTATTTGACATGTGCGGTATGGATTTAGGATGTGAACCAACTCAACCGCTAACTGCGCATGTCAAATGCCAAAAGCTTTGTGCGCAAGAATTCAGCAGGAGACCTGGGTGATGTCAGATCAGGGAAGGATGATTACCTACTACTGATCCGTGTAAAAAACTGAAGTGTGAAAGAGCCCTTGAAAGGACGGTTCAGTAAGACATCTGTGAAATATCACTCTAGCCAGGAAGAGGAAACCAATCCGTGTGAATCCGCCCTAAGGCTCATGCACGCTAGAGAGGAGCAGGGATGAGCACTGCTCATCCCTCCCCTCTCCAGAGGAAATCGTGCATGCTCTATCTTTTTGATGCTGAATGATAAATCCGATGTAGTACGGTATAAGACTGTCTCCATGTAGGTCATCCTCATAGAGGAATTTCAGTACATAAATATAGAGACAAATGACATATTTTCGGCTTTTACCTGGCAACCATGTCAGCTTCTTCTGGCAATGACTTGTCTGGCAACTCCATAACATAAGCTCAATACTGTTCTACTCACAGTATCCAAATTACTAACATGGGCCTCTCGGTAACTGATATAGTTAAGTACCTCCACAGAGGCCAATAGGGACTCCACGGTCGCAAATATAGTTACAGTGACCCCAACAGTAGCCTAGACCAAGTGCCAGTCCCCTTATCGCATCTTCTCCATCTTCCAGGCCACACAAGAGCTGGAAGGTGGGATCAGTCCGGGGCCCCTCCTGGTCAGAACCCTTCCCGGTAGGTGAGATTGGGGTGGATAGTGGGAGTGATTATTACGTCCCTGTACCCATCTATTCAATACTGTAGGAGAACTGGGATGTGGTGTGAAGAGGTGAACAGAAGGAGCAGATCCAACTTCTTTAGGTGGAGTATCTCTAACACTACAAAATGGTAGTGGGTTTGATTTAATCGTTGAACTTGGAACAACCCCTTAAAGGCTAAAACACATGAACACACTTGGCCCATGAATAACGCACGGTGGCTGCATTTCACAGCCTGAACACTATCCCATCATAGTAATATATAATCCAAAGATTACAGCATAGCTTCAGGACCATTGTCCCGTACTGTACTCATGGTATGATACCTGGGCACCCATCCCTGGAACAGTGTTCAGTTCATGAAATGTGAATGTAATTTATGAACTGAGCATGTTTGTGTGATTTAACCCTAAGGGAATTATTGTCTGGTTTAACTCATTAAAGATCAGACTCACAAAGCCCTTAATATAAAATTTTATCTTATATTACCTGGCATCAGAAGGGGCATGTCCTGCTTGGCCGGCCCCTCCCATCTACAACTCCCCATGCCTTATGCCTCCTTACTGGTCACAGTTCATGTCATGTGACCAGAGTGACATCATCTCAGGTCCTTTATTGTTCTTAACAATAGCAAACTGTACCCCATTCATGTATCTGACCACATGAAGTCACATGGACTTCTACTCCTCTCCATCCTCAATGGAGGCTGCTGTGCTTTTATGTGACCACATACATGAGGTACAGTTTGCTATTGTTAGAAGGCGGTCCCAAGTACAAGGAGGCGGGGCAGTAATTTAAAGAGATGTCAGTTAGAATAATGGGGTGTGGCTCACTGCCAAAGAGAAGAGTCACAGCCAGGAGGCATGAGCCAGGAAACCTAATTTGCATATGAGAAGAAAAAAAACCGACTGTAATTAAGGTACAGTGCCCCAGTGGCATCTAATTTAAGGTGATAGAGGATAGGAGGGGATCTCTCCAATCCTCCATACTTTCTATTCAGGTATTTGTACATTATGGGCCAATTCTAGTCTTTTTTCCTGCCTGAGGCGAAAACTTAAATGCTGCTGCCCCCGGACGCCTACCTCTGGTTCCCTGCTATATGCGGCACTCAATTTATAGACAAATCTTTAAAAAGTGCCCGCACCCTTATTACAGTAGCATTAAAGTGGATATGATTTGGAAAAAGTCATGTAGACGATGCGGTTTTTTTTTTTTTATCATATAACTTTTTTTTGTGCATCTTAGCGAACTTTTGCATTTTTTTTTACATTGAAGCCTACTGGTGAGTGAAAATTGGCATCAAATCCGCACAAGAATCTTTGCTTTAAATGATGTCAATTCACGTAAAACAGAATAAGTAAATTAACGCATGCGTAAAATCTGCATGAAAAACGTACTAAGAAACTCAACACTAAATAGACAAATCTGCACGAAAAGCCGCATATAAAACGCACATCCGGCGCATGCGCAGACAGACCCGGTTATTATGGCCTTCTAGGCCTTTACTTTTATGTCGTTCAGTCCATTGAAAGAAGCTGAACCCTGAGGACACCTGGTGGCCATAGTAGGGAAATACATCTCAGCTGTAATGTCTATGGACACAGCTAGGCGTAGGTGTATTTCTCACAGTACACGCGTTGTATCAAGCGTTATGTCGAGCTGCCTCATTATTATCACTGGAGGCATTCTAGCGTTTCTAATAAAACTGCAAAGGCAGCTTCTCGGTGGTCTGCCATTAACAAACATGGCTCCTTATATAAAATATTGAGCTCTGCCCTAAACAATCATGGCGTCTTAGGACTCTTCGGCTACCTTTGCTCTTATTGACTGCAGTTAGGATCACGTGCTCACAGCATGGGCGTGTTCTCTTCCCTGCCGTGGTTTATGTTTTGGACTGGGAAGTAAGTGATAATTGTGATTGCAATGTGTGTGGTGGTCGGGGCTGGGAGAGGTCGTCGGGTCGGGTCTCCTGTGTACAGTGCTCTGCTGTGTATGGTGAGGCTCATGTGACTGCATGTACATGCCTCTACCTCTAATACAATGAGGAAGTTGGACATTTGAGCTTTTTATAGGAATATTGATAATTTCAGGACTTTATAATGGACATTCCCTGACCTTATAATGGCTGCATACTATAGGCCCCAACTGCTGGCAGTGGCACACTGTGTGCCCAGGTCTGGAGGTGCTGCTGGGGGCAGGAGTGCAGTCCCTTGTTCAGGGGCAGGTAAGATGGCTACATTTAGGGGCAGGGGCGTAACGACAGTGGTAGCAGCCATAGCAGCTGCTATGAGGCCCACAGTGTCAGGGGGCCACATCTTCCAACCTAACGGCAAAGAATGGAGGATGTGCACCATTATTTACATATTATGCTGCACATTGTACAGCATAATATGTATGTAACATATATGTAATGTGTATATGCTGTATCTGTGATGTGTATATGGTGTATGTGTATATACAGTGTGTATGTATGTTGTATATTTGTATAAGGCACTGTATGTGTGTGTGTATATGCTCTATATGTGTGCACATTAGTGTATAAATGGGGCCCTGCCACTCCTGGTTACGCCTCTCTTTAAGGGAACACCTTCCAAGTAGGATTTGTTGTGGAGGAGCACATAACCAATCTCCCCAAATATTATTATAGAGGTTTATACTGGACTTCTGCTTTATAATGAAGACATTCTGTTAATAATCACAAAAAGAGGCAGGAGTGTTGTTGATTCTGCATCTGGGCCTTACAGGGCTTGTTAAAGGAAACCTACCACTTTAAAATGACCCCTCTGACCCACAAATACCTTAAAGGAAACCTACCACTTAGTATGGCAGGGGTAAGCTGTAAGTACCGAGCACCAGCTCAGGGTGAGCTGGTGCCGGTACTTACTTTCGTTAGTGTTAAAACCGCGGTATCGCGGTTTTAACACTTTTTAAACTTTAGGGCAGAAGACACTTCGGCGCTGCGTGCGCACGATCGTGCGCGCGCCTCCATAGGAAATAGCGGAGATGTTGCGCGCGCACGGTCGCGCGCAGCGCCGAAGCCCCTTCTGCCCTAAAGTTTTAAAAGTGTTAAAACCGCGATACCGCGGTTTTAACACTAACGAAAGTAAGTACCGGCACCAGCTCACCCTGAGCTGGTGCTCGGTACTTACAGCTTACCCCTGCCATACTAAGTGGTAGGTTTCCTTTAAGCTAGCTCAGGATGAGCTGATGCCGGACCATATTTTCAATTAAACCAGAAACCGCTGTATTTGTAGAAACATTATTTTCTTGTGGTAGTAAAATCTCTCTTCGGCGCTTCTATAAGCGTCATACAGCGCGCACCCCGGACCCTGCTCCGCGATCACGCTGTCGTCAGCGCCGCTCCCGTCACTAATTTTGCTGTGCCCGAGAGCCGGTGACGTCACCGAGCTCTCGGGCACACTAGCGCATGCGCACCACCTCCTCCTGGCGCGTCGCGGCCGGATCCCATTGCGCATGGGCGAAGTCCCGAAGCCTCGTAGTATCGCGAGGCTTCGGAGAGAAGACCGAGAAGACCACCTCCACTATGCTAGCCGCTATACTTCGCCCATGCGCAATGGGATCCGGCCGCGACGCGCCAGGAGGAGGTGGTGCGCATGCGCTAGTGTGCCCGAGAGCTCGGTGACGTCACCGGCTCTCGGGCACAGCAAAATTAGTGACGGGAGCGGCGCTGACGACAGCGTGATCGCGGAGCAGGGTCCGGGGTGCGCGCTGTATGACGCTTATAGAAGCGCCGAAGAGAGATTTTACTACCACAAGAAAATAATGTTTCTACAAATACAGCGGTTTCTGGTTTAATTGAAAATATGGTCCGGCATCAGCTCATCCTGAGCTAGCTTAAGGTATTTGTGGGTCAGAGGGGTCATTTTAAAGTGGTAGGTTTCCTTTAAGGATACAGTTTTTTTTTTTATATATATGGGCCCCAAGGGATATAAAAATAACAAATAACTACACTCTCCTCTTTCTGGTGCAGTGTGCCCCCTCCTGTCACCATGCACAAGGTGACTTCTTGCAGCCCACGCAAGATCCCTGCATGGCCAGGCCACCTTTTCCCTTACAAAATATTTGATAAATGTGGACGGACGGGAGTTATGACATCTGTCATCTGTATGAAAAATACATAAGGGGCCAGAAAAAAGATATCAACATACATTGTAACCCCCTAGTGAAACAGATTCCATGTGGTGTCGCCTATATCCCATCCCTCCTGCTTCTTACAGCCGGTGACATCACTGTAATCGCTAATATGACATCTTACCTGCAGCAGTCACATTCATGGCCAGGGATTCGTCCAGCCATCACATGTGTAATGAAGGTGACATCATAATTGACAATCATCAGTAGTGGATGTGGCACTCTGCAGGTAAGTATTTGTTTCCAGGGCTGTGGAGTTGGGGTCATGAAAAAATGGACAGACTCCACAAACATATAATAAATTATAAGAACTTCAAAATTTCCTTTAAATGTCTGTTCTACTCCTGATCTAAGGATTGAGGCCTGGGGTGAGCACCATTTTTTGGTCCAAGGGCCGTAGTATCATATTGCTCAACTTTAATGGTACCAGTAACCACAGTACAGGACAAAATGCCCCCCTGCCCAGAAAGTATAAATGCCAAAATACAGCGATAAAGTCTGCAATCAGAGCAGATAATAGTGCAGACCCTAAACCAGATAATAATAGTACTAGAGACCCAATGAGCAAACAAATGCGGGAGACCCTCATAGCATAACAGTACTGGAAACCCTCAGAGCGTAATACTAACAATACTGGAGACTCCCTAGCAAATAATAATAATGGAGACTCCCAGGACATAAAACTACTAATACTGGAGACCCCCCCCCCCCCAGCAGATAATAATAATGGAGACTCCCAGAACATAAAACTACTAATACTGGAGACCCCCCCCCCCCCCCCAGCAGATAATAATAATGGAGACTCCCAGAACATAAAGCTACTAATACTGGAGACCCCCACCCCCTTAGCAGATAATAATACTGGATACCTCATAGCAGACTAATAATACTGGAGACCACTAGAACATAAAGCTAATAATACTGGAGACCACTAGAACATAAAGCTAATAATACTGGAGACCCCAGAGCAGATAAAAAATAAATCCTCTCCTTTCCTGGCTCCTCTTCTCCTTCCTGCATGCACTGCAGCTTCTTTTCTCCTCCATGTGCTGCTCTGCTCTGTGTCCGCATCAGGACCCAGAGGTGGAGCAGAACTGCCCCAGCAGGAGAGGACCCAGGAGCAGTACAGCTGACAAGTACTTACCACTCCTGGGGCCTCTCCTGCTCCTGGAGCCGCTCTGCCTGAGTCCCGACCTCGATGCATACAACCAGTGTCTGAGGACACAGGGCAGAGAGTCAGGAGAGGACCCGGCAACAGGGAGAACTTCTCATCTGCACTTATCTGACATGCCAGGCACATAAATAGCGGTTTCTGGCCAACAAGGCATGGTGCATGGCCAGGAATGTCAACAGTTTTTTACCCCTCTTGCTTTCTCCGTGACACTTTTTTGAAAAGTGGGCAGGGAAGAGAGGGGAGCATGGCAGGCTGGTGTGGGGTCACCCTGGCCCAAAAACTTTACTTTGCCTAGTTATTGCTGAAATCTATGCCAGAAAGGAGTCTCATAGTATATCTGATGCACAGTGCACCGGTGGGGGGGATATAAAGGCTGGCTCCCGATAAATAATACATTTTCCCCAATGACTTGTTGGGTGACATCTCGGAGGAGTATGTTATTGGATTGGGTGTCTGTATCTTTCCTACACATTACTATGACTCATCCTCACACCTGTTATTTAGGACAATGTATTTTGTGATTCTTACTGTGGTGACCGTCGCGAGTCTTCTCCTACTTCTCCTATGGAATGGAAAGAGAGGGAATCAATGGATGTCTGAGCTGAAGCGCTGGAGGAGCCTCAAGGTCCTATCCAAGGAGAAGCAGAGGAAGACCTTGGAAGAGGACACGTGTAATGCTCAGAAGATCCAGGAGAACCTGCTACTGGAAACCTTGTATTACCACCAAGACACGGAGTATGGTCTCCAGCACAGCTTCAGAGACTTCCAGGGTACGTACAGTTAGGGTCCAAGATATCACAACAACCAGATACATTGGGATGCTCCTTAGGCTGGATTCACATCACATTATTTTCCATATGCTGTAAGGACACGTCAGCTGGATTCTAACATGTCCTTACAACGTATGGCACAGACGTATCCCACTGTGTAGGCATACGCCCGGGGACCCCAACTCCCCCCTGAATGCAGCGGGGGGAGTGTCAGGAGGATTCAGGCCCACAAACCGCCACTAACTTGTTATCCAGACAATGGCAGGAAAACAATGACTTACTATATTATGATAGATTCAGCATTACACAAAACACAAAGAACTTTGTACAATGTACATTAATGAACTAAGGAGTCACAGGTGGTGAAGAAGTACTCTGACTTCATGTTATACCTGAACAATGAGACATTAAATAATCCAGGAGGGGAAATGCTTGGGTGACATTGTCGTCCCCATGAGTTAAATTACATGGAGCAGGCAGTCCTCAACTTAAGGACACCCGATGGACCTCTCTGCCCCCTGTGTCCTCTGGTGAAGCTCTCTGGATGCTTTACTTTAATCCCAGACTGTAATGAAGCTTTATTGATAATCATTGCTCCCATGACAGCAAAAAAATGTTTTTTTATGGATTTACAATTATAAAATATACAAATTACAACTTACATACAAATTCAACTTAAGTAAAAACCTAAAAAACCTGTCTTGTATGTAACTTGGAGACTGCCAGTATATTATTCCAAATTACACTCCTAAGGTTAGCGGGTGCCGAGTAAGGGGCTACTAGCCCACTGTAAAGGAAATCCAAGCACCCCAGTTGAATGAAATACAAAGTGATGTTTTTATAGGTGACGTGCGGACTTGACAGAAGTCTTTGTCACATAGATACACAAACAAGGTGTATGTGATATGAGAAATTATAGGGTTATATACAGTGGATAAATAGTCTGCACAAACGCATGTACATGATTACAGGTTCAACATGTTACAGGTGTCTCTGATAAAGTAGAGGTCAGGATAGTGCTGGGGGCTGGTTATAGACAAGTTACATGATATAGGTTCTTTCAGAACCGTTAAGGTCCACTTCATGGCAAGCTGCTTGCTCTTCTTTGATATCCTCTGTATCACCTGTAACATGTTAGACTTGTAATTATGTATATGAGATTGTGTAAACTATTTATCCACTGTATATAACCCTATAATCTTGAGTAGTATTTATGTCATACAATTTACAACTTGTTTGTGCATCTTATTGTAGTGTTCGACAAAGACTCATATCACGTGGAAGTGTCACATGTTTATCACTTGCAATCAATGCTTTGCATGTCATTCCATTGGGGTGCTTGGATTTTATCAGGTAAGTATAAGAACCTAATAAGGTTACCCATATTGTACTTTCTGTGTAGTCGCTAGGAGCTGCGGGTCAGCAGGACTCTGGACTTCCTGTGACCTCCCATGTCCTGCTGGCTTACAGTGGATGAAGGAAACAAGTCACATGCTCTGCACACAGAAAGTTTACCAAGGTAATTAGGATATGAGTGACTCTATTAGGGTCTTATACTTACCATGGTAAAGTTTTGTAAAAGTGACCAACCCCTTTAATATCACCAGGGTAAAATCTGGTGTTGAGTTCCTTTAACCTGTGTAAACATAGGACAGTGGTACAGCCACACCACACACTACTACTGGTATCACCTACCACTGAAAACCACATACGTTGCAGTTCATAGAAATAAGAAGAGGTTATGTAGTATGTGTTGGGTTTGAGTTTTTTGTTTGCTTGGAAAATAACATTAGGCTCCTCTTTGCTGAAACCCGGCTTTACTTTCATCTTCCAGATGTGCACTCTTTTCAGAAGAACCATCCTCTGACTCACTATAATGACTATAAAGACTATTTACAGCGCACCTCACAGGGAGAAGAAAACCTACTGGTACCAGGAAGACCTTCTGTCCTTGTGGCATCGCCAGGGACGTCTGGAAACCGCTCCATGGTCCCCATGAGTAATAAAAGCAGAAGTGAACGTGTCCTACAGGTATATCCTACAGCTTCTTCTTGTGTTACCACATTGGGAAGTTCTGATGTATTATTAGATTTTACATAGATTAATTGTGTGTGTGTAACTGGCCGGTAATCTTTCAGCTAGAAACACACAACCTTCATTGGTCCGTAAATCATAGACCGTGCATTGGCCAGATTTCACAGACAGACTATGTTGCCAGGGATGCGACTCTGAGCATATATTTGAGTTATATTTGATGCAGGGAGTCCCTGCTACCCTGTTCACAAGTTGTATATACCATGTACTTGCTGCCCTTTCTGGGTTGGCAGCTATACTGTAGATATTTTGGTACGGCCTGTGACTTAGCTTTTTCCTTATCCTTACTAAACTGCCTTCTCATATTTTAGGGAAGAGCTGTGTATTTGGAAACTGTTTACAACACTTTCCCTGGAACTTTGGAGAAAGTCTTTAAGTTCACATTTCCACCTCCTATCAACCAATCTGATGTTGGGATTCCCATTGTTCCATATCCATCTACACTACATATGCAGGACGTCTACTCTCCTCCGGTACCAGTCCATCCCTCCATGTCCCATCATGAGGTTCTCTACACACAGCTACTCTTCTCGCTCAAGGACCCAGACCTAAGTGTTATCGAAGCCAATTTTTTCTGGCTCCTTCACTATGTCTTCTCCATCCTGGAGGATTGTTGGGAGTCTCTGGTGACTGATATTCAGAAAGGACGCCTCAGTTCCGAACTTAAGGTTCCTCTGGAAACCAGAAAGCAGATAGAAGACTTGTTGGTCCCGGACGCATCCAGAGCTGCAGAACTACGCGCTCAGTTCCAGAAAGGGTTTCATGGGATTGTGAAGAGGATGTGGCCCCGGTTACAGGTGGTTGTGGCCCTGGAAAGTGGAGGCAGTGACTTGGATCGACAGACACTTCAGGACCGTCTGTGCCACGGGATTCCGCTTTATTCTCCCACTTATTGTGCAGCAGAAGGTATGGAAGGAAATTACACCCCATGTATTGTGATATCTGGTCACCACATGCTCATTTTATATTCCTTTTTTCTTTGATCTCTGTTTTTCTTACAATTGTAATTCTCTTTTTTTCCCTTCAGGTCTGTATGGAGTAAATCTGTGGCCAAAGGATGATGTCTCCCAGTACGTGCTGTGCCCCCGCTCTGTGTTCTTTGAATTCATACCTGTGGACACGAGTGAGCAGGAGCAGCCGGCGACATTGTGTCTACAAGATGTGAGTGCGGACAAGGTCTATGAGTTGGTTATAACCAACAGGGATGGATTTTACAGGTGAGAAAACGGGTTATGACTTTTGGTTAGAGTAGTGAATTTTTTACTTCCATTTTAATGTATATTTCTTCACAAACTTTTATCATTTTGATAAAAAATGGGATAGGGAACAGGGTCTCCTTAAATTTGCTGAGGGTATCTCATTGATTGATATCAAGAGTTACTCCACCTTGAGACCTGAGACCTTTGTTATATATTTATATATATAAAAAATTTTTTGTGATCTACTACCATGCTGTGTCTTCCAGCAATGCTCATACAGAGCAGGTTATTGTGTGTGTAGAAGGCACAGGGTGGAGTCGCCTACAGCCATTTCACATGTTCCCCTCTTCCCTAAGGCTGTGTTCACAGTTTCATCTACGATGATCTGTGTACAGATCTGTGCCCAGGTATGCCAGTGCTGGCGCCGGCCCTGTTTGGCTGCCAGCTGTGATCCCCTTCAAACCCCCCCATTCCCATTAGGCATAGAGATGGCGTGAAGGGGGAAATCACAATTACTGGTGTACAAGTCCTGATAAATGTCCCCCAACATGTGAATGAGGCTTATGGAAACAGTTTTCTGTGATTTTTTTCCTCTGTGTGTCTGCTATCAGGGGTCCTTACAATAGGCCTGTGTTTTCAGCCCAGCAGAAGAGCAATGTAATTTTCTCTGCAGCAGTGTCTAATGGTCAGCGGTTTTGTCATCTTTACAACTTACTTTATTTTAGATACCGGCTTGGAGATGTTGTGCAAGTTACCAGCTTCTATAATCAAAGTCCTGTAGTGAAATTCTTATACAGGTAAATATCATAAGACATCTAATGTCTATATAATAACATTCCTATCCATAAAATTTCCACTCGTTCCTGCCTGTTTTTTGGATGCGGTTTGCCTTCTATTTGAAGTCTTACGTAAACATAGGACATATTTTCTGTCAAAGGTTATATCATTGCAGTATATACACAGTATATAGAAATCACACCAAATCATGCAGCATATGTATTTCAAATCTGCACTATAGGACAATATCTGCTTAAAGGGTTTTCCCTTTTAAGCAAAATATTATCCACTTTGCCGCTTCTGTATATTAGTGTATTGGCCCCGCAATTAAATCCGTACCTATGTATACGTTCAGTGTATATGACCTGGTGCTTTACATGACCTGACCTTGTGTCCAGCTAAGGGTATGTGCCCTGTTACAACCTGTGATCCAAATCTTTGCCCAAATTATCTGTGATTTCGAGCCAAATATGTGTTGGACTGCACAGAATGTCACAGAATGTTGGAAGCAGGAAAGATTTGTCTGGAAAGTTTATAAAGTGTTCTATACAAAGCTTTTTTTCACTTGGGTGATTCACAATGTGAAATACTTTCTTTCAACTTTTTGTCCTTATCAATTTGCCTTTTCTTTTTGTAGGAAAAGCCAAACCCTGAATGTTCGGGGGGAGCGTATTTCCGAATGTGGCTTCTATAAGGCCCTGCGCTGTACTGTGGCTCTATGGCCTGGGGCCACTCTACTCAACTATTGCTGTTTGGAGAGTGGAGTTCTGGGTAGGTGACCACTAGCAAACCCTTTAATCTGTCAACAATACTTTGTGATTTACCACACACAAAGTAATGGTTACACTCCAGGACTAATACCTAACGCAGTCTGCAGCCTTTTATTGTCACAATAATATTGCTGATAGACTCCCTTTAAGGAGAACTCCTCTTATATTAAATTCCTATAGTGCAGTTGTTTCTTGTGCTGATAAGATATGTATACAATAAGAAACAGACAGCTCTTACTTATGGCTACTTTAGGAACTTCTAGATATATAACTCAATGTGTCTGCCCTTAAATCCAGCAAATGAAAGAAGACGGACTCTTTCATCTGTTACTTCCAACACAAAACCACATGATTATGTTGAATTTCCCACCAAGTGTGAGGTAGACGTGATAGCAGTATAATGGTCTTAAAGGGGTTGGCCACTTGTAGAAAGCGTAAACAGTATCACCATGTTTGGGACAACCCCTTTAACTTTTTATGAAATCTTTTTAATACCAGCCACTGATTTGGTTAGTGTTTAGTCTGAACTGAATGTATTTTACAGTAGTATTTCATTGCTGCCCAGTGACCATTGTAGGATATTTTTGGCAGCAGCCATTTATACTACTAATGACAATAGACATTCACCATATATAAATATTACATCAGATGCTTCCCCATTGACATCCTCTCAGCTCCAGCTTGTCTCATCTCTAGGGATAAAGGTAGAATAATAAAGCAGATAAAATATACTGTAGATACTCCTGTATTAGTTGACCTGAGTATAACCCAAGGTCCCTAATTTTTCCACAAATAACTGGGAAAACCTATTGACTGAGTATAAGCCTAGGGTGGAAAATTGGTCAGAGTCTCTCCAATTAATGAAATGCCCCATGCAACCAGCCACCCCCCCAACTGTTGAAATGCCCCATGCAGCCAGAGCCCAGGTTATGAAATGCCCCATGCAGCCATCCTCCCCCCCCCCCCTGTTATGAAATGCCCCATGCAACCAGCCACCCCCCAACTGATTAAATGCCCCATGCGCCAAGAGCCCCGTTTATGAAATGCCCCATGCAGCCAGCCCCTCCCACTAATGATGAAATGCCCCATGTAGCCACCCCCCTGTTATGAAATGCCCCAAGCAGCCAGAGCGCGGTTATGAAATTCCCCATGCAGCCAGGCCCCCCTGCCTCTACTGATGAAATGCCCCCTGCTGCCCCTCAGTGTGTAAAAAAAATAAACCTCCATACTCACTTTTCAGCGCTCCCCGCAGCTCCTCTTCTTTCTTCTCTCTGTGTGTGACAGCACTATGACGTCATCAGTGGTGACTTGGCCACTTCAATGTATGCGCCAATGCCTGCTGTTACACGCAGAGAGAAGAAGGAAGAGGAGCTGCGGGGAGTATCGGGGAGCACTGGAAGGTGAGTATGGAAGTTTATTTTTTATACACTCATGTATAAGCCGAGGTAGGGTTTTTCAGCACATTTTTTTGTGCAGAAAAACTAGGCTTGTACACAAGTATGTACAGTAATAATAATTTACCTCTTCTCCTCACATTAGATTATATGCCACTCCCTCCCCACACTGCGATTTGGAGAAAATGTGATCTGCCAAAAAGTAGTTGTCTCTGTATCTACAGATTCTGAGCATCTATGAATATTAGAGCCAATGTTTTATGTCACCGCAGGTCAGTTGTCTGGGGGCTCTGACCCACACTATGAGGTGTTTGTTGCCTTAAAGGGAGTGAGAAATCTGTCTGAAGAGCAGAGATATAAGGTATGTTACCCTAACTTTCACATGTCCAGGTCCTTGTACTGCTCTCCTCCTGCATCTTCCATCACGATGCATCTATTCTTACTATAAGGACACATTACATGGCTGATAATGAGCACAACGAGCCCTTGTGACTATGAGACATCACATAGAGTATGTACGTATATACAATTTACGTCTTTCTGCGATGCCCAAAGCGAAATTCAATAGATCATGATCACAAGAACAGCTTCTTTTTGTTGTAAACTTGCATAAAATGCATGATAAACCCTCCCCACGGGTCCCAGATCATTGCACTATAGATCCATTGCTATTCAAGGCTTGGCTGAATCAGGCAATGAAAGCCAACAGAATATTATTGACCCACGTTGGAAGATTATGGATAAAGTGACCTACCGACTTTATCCCACTAGATGGCGCTCCAAGCATGGAGCCTGCAGTGATAACATCACATGAGATGCAGGTTGTGCTTTAAGGAACTTTTCCAGAATTAAGGTTCACTTTGTGCTGTCAGAACAGTAAACTTTAATGCGTCAGGCTCTTCCAAATCCATGGACATTTCTGTACAAGATGATCGGAATGAATTAGAGGACATCAGGAAGTCTCACAAGTTTATGTGCACTAATAGAAATATATCAATATTACAGGGTTCACATAGAGTATAACCCCCGGAAATCTTTTTTTCACTGCAGATTGTGACTAATGACATTTAAAGTAAATCTACCATCACTACCATCTACCATTACTCATAGGTCCAGGCACCGTGACTGTGGTAATCCTCTATGTGTGGCCTCCTTCTAAAATCAACTTTTAATGATGGCTAATGAGGCAAAAGTGCTATGGGGAGTGTTACCAGCGACCCTCCTTGCTGAAGCTTCACAAACTGTTACAATGTTTCTCCCTTACCCTCTTTTCCTTCAGTGCTTCCCATCCCTCTGCCTAATGTTATCTGCCACAGTGGGAGAGGGAGGCTCTCCTGCACAGTGTAACAGCCTATGAATCTGCAGCATGGAGGGGCTCTGGTAACACCCCCAGATAATTATTCATCATTAGCCTAATTTGAAGAATTGATTTTTAAAAAGGAGGAGGCCTTGGATAACAAATATAAGAAGATTACCACAGTCCCAGAGCCTGGATCTATGAGTAATGTCCCTGGTTTATTTTGATTGTAGATTGTTGATTCTTTAATGTAGTTCTGTGAAAGCTGGGCTGGAGTGCACATATCATTCAGTATCACCTAGTTAGAAGGGAAGGGATCTAGATAAGGCCTCTTTATCGATGATCCATATTCGTAGTCATCCCCCATATATCCTCTCTTTATTCTATATGAAGTGTTTCTCCGTGACCTTGGCGACAGCGTCATAGGGCGACATGATACCCTTGTAATTACATAGTATGTAGTGATGGAAAATGCTGAAAAATATCTATTATTTGAAGGCAATGCTATATGGAGAGATCACTCTAAATATATATTTTATCTCCAGCTTGGTGAATACTTGCAGAAATGGCAGTGAATTAGTTAAATATCCCCCCACCCCTGTATAAGTGCTTCCAGTCACAGGTCATGGGCTCTGCCCTATATAAATGGATACAGATGTGTGCGGGGTGTTGGCTCCTTGTATCTGCACATGGCACGTGCCTGGTTCAGGATGTGGGGAAGATGTGTATGTGATTAGGAGGAGATCTAGTGACAGGAGATCATACAGCCTTGTACACACTGATATGGAGGAATGCTACAAGAGGCTGGGGAGTTCTCAGCTCTCCTTTATCACCAGTGACATATAAGCTTTTCCTCGGTCAGTATTGGAAAACATAATTATAACTGAGGAACTAAATCCCAGTTTTCTTTCCCAAATAAACCTCCAAAGTTTTCCAACCAAATGTGCTACTACCAATGTCTTACATGATCAGTTCTCTCCAGGTCCCCTCCATGTTTATTCTGGGGGTTTTAAGGGTCTCTATTTAAAAGGAATTTATCACCAGGTTTTGACCCACTAAACTACTAGCCCCCCTCAGATAGGGTATGAAATGTCCTTTCTAGAATTCCATATTTTTTGGTAAAATATCATCCATTTACCTATAACAAATATCTTCTTCATAGTCAGGCAAATATGACTCATCTCATCCCATTTTCGCTTGGGATGAGGCATGTTTAGAGGCTCAAGGCGGAGTGTCACTTCAGAAACCTGTATCTTTGGCTCTATAGCACCCAGAAGCATGCTGCTGGTGTTATATCTTTAGATGTCTCTATCTCTGGTTCTGTATCTTACAAAGCCATAAGCCTGATGTGATCTGATAGATGGCATCTGTATCTTTAATATGACACCAGCAGCTTGCATCTAGGTACTATAGAACAGAAGATGAGGGCTTGTGAAATGACACTACCCAGCAAACCACTAAACTTGACTCATCTCATGTGAAAATGAGGTGAGAAGAGTCGCATTTGCCTGATTTGGGGAAATATTTTTTTTAGAGGTAAACGGGTGAGATTTCATATTTAATAGGGAATTCTAGAAAGGGAATTTCATACCCTACCTGAGTGGGATTAGTAGTTTAATGGGGTAAAAATGGCGACCAGACAAACTTCTTAAAATTACTCGCTCTAACCCCAGATGATGAGGGAAGAGAGAATATACAATTCATTCCTATCATTAGTATGATAGATTTTTTTGGTATGTAAATTTAGTGTAGTGTATATAGTGTTCCTCAAATAATCGTATTACGGTTATTTAACACACAGGGGCTTATTTATTAAGGGTCCGCAGATGCACTTTTGTTGGGCTTTCCAATGTTTTTGGGTTATGCACAGCTTTGACAGGTATTTAACAGGGGTTTGTGTCACACGCGATCGGATTTTGGAGCAGCTGCGCTGGCTTCCATGCGACAGAGATGGGGGGGCAGGCCGTTGGATGATCCGACGGATTCGGACTGACCGCAGGATTTAACTTTTAAATTGGGTCGCAAGCCAATCACTTACATGCACCAGGAAGAAGAAGGTGAACTCTGTCGGACCTGAGCGGGGAAGAGACACATGCAGGATATCGGGAGCAGGATCTTAGTGAATCGCGGCAGAGTGCATTATCGTTGGACAACGCACTTTCTGTGAATCCCTCCGGACGGGTAAGTAAATGTTCCTCACAGTGTTGTGTTTTTACATCTTGTAGTTGATGTATGTTTATACTTCATACTGCCTCTAGAAGACAAGTAAAGTTTTCTCATTTTGTTAAATCTTGTTTGTTTTTACTAAAACCCTAAATCAGACCTGCAGAGATAAGTGTGTAGGGAGCATCCTTCCTGCCCAGTGAAGTCCGGCCTTTCATCTCCCACAGATACACATGCCCTGGCTTCCTTCATTCCTCTGGCTATGCTGTTGTGATCAAACAAGACAATGAAAGGTCAGCAGGATGTTATGGAAGCTAAACCTTCACATGCGGATCACAGGATAAAGCTCCCATGGAGGACAATGCCTAGCGTGGGTCCAGAGAGATGGGCACCCAACTTCCCAGACATCACCGGTGCCACTTATCTTTCCGAGATAAAAGGGATAATTTGTGTTGAGACCTATCAGCCTGATCCTGGTCTTCTTCAACATCTGCTGTCAGTGGAGAGTCGAGGAAGCCCCAATTTACTATAGGGGGATAGGTAGCCACATCACTAGCTTTGGCTGCCAATATTCCAGTGTTTCTGGGAAGTGCATTCCTCACTAATTCATCTTATATGTCAGAGGATTCCAAGGGTTTTACCCAGCTTTCCCGGACCGTCTGTCCTGAATAACAGCATCTCTACATATTATAATAATAATAATTCTTTATATAGCGCCTACAGATGACGCAGCGCTGCACAGAGCTTGCCAAATTGTGGGATGAAACCAGAGGACCCAGAGGAAACCCACGCAAACACGGAGATAACATACAAACTCTTTGTAGATGTTGAACTGGGTAAGACTTGAACCCAGGTCCCCAGCGCTACAAGGCTGCAGTGCTAACCACTGAACAACCGTGCTGCCCAGCGATTATATATAATAAAATAGTTGTAATTCCATCAGTGAGACTCCTGCGAATGCAATGGTCCATACCATATACAACCATTTATTGTCTGCCCACTGGAATCCCCTCTAGTTGAGTCCATTGCTTCTAATTTAAACAGTTTTTCTATAAACCATTCCTAAATTCCCAACATTGTATGGTACATTTCTCATCTAACCCGCTGCTTGTGCTGTGCTATAGCACCCGAAGTGCTTTTGTCTTGTCACAGAGTTCATCAAGACGTCATTGGTGTAAAGCTATTAAATAAATGGTTGAATTTTTAGGCTACATTTTAAAGGGTAATCCACAATTTTATATTTTCTTTGATGAGACAAAAGTTTGCCTGTAGATGTGGGTGTCATTGGCATGCATGACACTGCAGTGTATGGGTTATTCATGTAACAGAGGCCCATCTAGCCGGTTACAGCCATATGTGGTGTCTGTGTGTGATAAATGTTCATACAAAACACAAAAATGTGGGCACTTCTGATTTCCAGAATGCTCTCAGCTCTGTCCTTGAGAAAGCAGAGACAACGCCTAGTACCAGATGACCTCCTGCATTGCACTACATCTGACACATCCCTCCATAGGAAGTTTATGATAAACCTCAGGGCAGTTTCTACGAAATTAGTTATATACCATTCACCCCAATTTTTAGCATAAAAACCCCCTACAAATTATGTACGGATTGTAGTACTTTCCCAATAAGTTAGCTTAGACATTGCTCCCCTCCCGAATTAATTCTAACATATACAGTGTCCCCCCTTAAACTAAAATGTACAGTGTCATTATAATATTGTGCCTGGCTTAAATAGCAGTCTACATACATACTTCACCTGAACAAAGCTTAGTAGAGGCTGTCCCCTACTTAAGAACACCGGACTTACAGACGACCCCTAATTACAAACGGACCTCTGGATTTTGGCAATTTACTGTACTTTAGCCCCAGGCTACAATGATTGGTGTCAAAGGTGTCTGCAATGAAGCTTTATTCATTATACAGCTCTGACTTACATACAAATTCAACTTAAGAACAAACCTACAGAACCTATCCTGTACGTAACCCGGGGACTGCTTGTACATAAAAACAGCATCACTATGTCATCACTAGTCCAATGCATAAATACAGTACCAGAACCAGGGGTATAACTAGGAGAGACAGGGCCCCATTGCAGACTTTTGAAGGTCCAACAAAGGTTCCTACACTGCAGACATAAAATCCAGAAGAAGGGACCCCCACCTTCTGATGAAACATGGTTCTTTTATTATATGCAGGTAAATAAATGTAAAATCACTTTAAAATGTTAGACTTATGGGAGTGGCCATGATTTTCGGACAGCCCTGAACCTGTGTCTGAATCCATCTATCTTACTTTAGTGTGATCTTGCTGGTGGACTCTGGACCGGTGTGATCTAAAAGAACATTAGACGTGACTATTACTTTGTGTGTTGTCCATGTGGTTTCATTTGCTTTACCAACATGTTTCTGATAATTATGAATTTAATAATATTTTTTTTTTTGCCCCAAGCCAGTGCCTATTGTGCCATGTAGACTGCTGGGAGGGCTTGTACTCTTGGCATTCCTATGGCATATACCTGCCTGACGAATACTGTATAGATTTTTCATCCTGTATTGAGATCTGTCCTAGAGGTTGCTCCTACACACAATCTAAGAACAATGAGCTTGTGCTGTATTGTATTCCCATCCTGCTTTATCTAGTAGAGCTGCAGCAGCTGTATAACCCCACGCACCATCTTCTCTACCAAGAGAGTATGATAATAAAGCTAAGCCTACCTAGTATGGGGAACTCTATCACTGACCTCTATAGACTGGCATGTAGCTGTGGGTAGTACTTCTGCCTTGCAGTGCTGTGGTCCTGGGTTCAAGTCCCACCTAAGTCAACATCTGCAAAGAGTTTGTATGTTCTCTCCGTGTTCGCATGGATTTCCTCTGGTTTCCTCCCACACTTCAAAACATACTGGTAGTTTGATTAGATTGTGAGCCCCATGGGGACAGGGACCAATTTGGCAAACTCTGTGCAGCGCTGCAGCCTCTGGGCAGCTTTGTGAACTCGTAAAGCACTGTGTCTTAATTTTGGTAAGAATATACTTCACACTTTTTTCTTCCTTCCAAAATTAAAATAGTATGGTTTAATATTCACTCAGTCGCTCCATTTTCTGGGATGGGGCTGCTGTACTACACACATTAGTCTCTGACCTAGACAGAGTAGATTACTAGTAACAGAGCTAACAGTTCATTATTAGGGCCCTATCACAGGATTATCTGCTATCTTTTAACATGCTTTACCCCATTAAACTATGAGGAATATCGCCAGTTAACCTGTTAAAAATCTCCTCCAAAATCATGTCAAAATGAGCACAAACAAGTCATATTTTGCCTAAAATTAGTCGAGTTTAAAGGCTTCAGGGTGGTAGCCACTTCATTTGCCCATGTATTTGATTCTATAGTACCTAGAAACCTGCTTTTAGAGATCCAGGCAGTTTGTCATAGTTGGAAATGTAAGATAAAGATAAAAAAATACAGGTGCTGCCTAAAACTCTGGTTCTGTGATCTGATAGATGAGACTCTTGGCTTTACTATGACACCAAAAGCAGGTTTATAGGTGTTATATAATTGAAGATAGTGACACACACCTGCAGCCTCTAATCTCATGTAAAATATGACTCTTTTCTGCTCGTTTTTACATGATTTATTTTTATAGGTAAATCGGTGAAATTTCCCATAAAACAGGGAATTCTAGAAAAGACATTTCATACCCTACCTGAGGGGGGCTGGTAGTTTCATGGAGTAATATCTGGCATTACTAGCATAAAATAGATATAGAAGATGCCTTTTAGATTAGCGGGCTTTGTGCCTGACCCTGGCTCATATACCTGCACTGTATATAGCGGCACTATCCTCCATCCAGGCTTACATTGTGCTGCGCTGCTGCTTGGACATGAATTACTCTCCCATAATGTCATGTTTCTTGGCTTGCAGTATTGCAGTTCAGCGTAGGATGGATTTTCTGGCTTTACACAAATATTCTTCTGTTGTTTTTTGTCCTTTTTTTCCACGACCTCATTTCCACAGAAACCATCCAACATCATCCTCTGGCTTTTTGGATCAGCAGTGGATTTATCAATATCCTCAGAGAGTTCAGGGAATTCCTTCAAATCTCACAATAGACATTCATGAGGCTCACATTGTTCTGGATCATATCTGTCCCTGGGAAAGTAAAATCTCCACATTATGGATATAACAAAAATGGGGGGGGGGGGGGGGGATGAGAGCTCCCTAATATGTAGACTCCTATTAGGTGCAGGAAAAAACTCATCTTGTCCACTTTCAGCAAATAAAGGTTATTGTTTGTATGGTGACAAGTTGTACAATTTTCCGATATACTTTCTGTATCAATTCCTCTGGGTTTTCTAGATATCTGCTTGCTGTCATTGTATAGGAAGCTTTATTGTTTACTTCCTGTGGATAGACACCGGTCCTTGGTCATCTAATGTCACACAGGTGCACGACACATTATAACACAGAGAGTAATCAGATCTGTGTGATATAAGATCTGTGCACCTGTGTGACATCACATGACCAGGTACCGGTTTCTATCCACAGGAAGTAAACAATAAAGCTTCCTATACAATGACAGCAAGCAGAGATCTAGAAAACCGTGAGAAAGTATATTGGAAAACTATTCATTATACAAACAATAGGGGAGATTTATCATCAAGTTTCTGAGGTAAAACCGTTCTAGTTGCCCATGGAAACCAATCAGAGCTCAGCTGTAATGTTATAAACAGCTGTGGGAAAACAAAAGCTGAGCTCTGATTGGTTGTCATGGGCGAATAGAACAGTTCTGCTCTCAGACACTCTGTTGTATCCATATTGATCAGTTCTCATTTGGGAACCATTTCCACCCCCTCCCCCTAGTGAGGGCATATAGACCAAATGTGGTCAATTACTAAACCCTGATCACTATTTCCATCCCTCTCACCCAGTCTGGCTTTGTGTATTTTCCAAAAATTGCTTTCCTAAGATAATTATCACATGTAAATGGTGGCTGCTTCTAATGATAACAGAGGAAATTACAAAGGCAAATATAAATTCACCATTAAGATAAATAGTTTGAAAAAGATAAAATTTTGACACTGGACACTTAGGTCCAAACCAACCCTAATACTGAAATGGTTAATCCGCCCTGTTTATTAGCTGTGTATCAGGAGGTTCAAAACCTCTTCCCAATGAATAGAAAGCACAAAAACCCATCTGCCAACATAGCGGCCATTTCCAACCAATTAACTAGTTCTCTAAGCAGAGAATTGTGTTGGTCGGCTGCCCAAATACATATAATCATGGGACGAGCCAAATTCATAGTGAACAATTAATGCATCCATGCCCTGAGGTCGCTGGTAAGCTGAACCACTCCAATTAATAGGCAATCCATTGTGATGGTAATGTATGTTCATGGAGGACATATGGGTGCGGATAGAAATTTCTGTGTCATTTAATCAAACTAGAAGCTTCATTGTGTCTATTACCTAGTGATGAGATCATATCCCTGCATGTTATATCCCAGTGTATACATATATATATATATATATATATATATATATATATACACCACGTGGATACTTTGGGGATGCTTGTGGGCCTCTATTTCACTCCAGAGGTCCTGATCCCTTTTTGACTGAATTAGCACCAGAGATAGCTAAGAATTAGAACCAAAAACTTGCAGAATTCTCTGTAGAATTGAAAGGAGCAGCAATAAATTTGAATGAATTGTCAAAGAAATCCTGGAATATTTCTTAACTATTTCCAGCAATCCCCATTGAGATGAAACACTCTATTCATACATGGAAAACAGGACCCCCCCCTCCCCCCAGTCAGCAAGATGGGTAATAACATACTGCAGTATCCTGGCACGGCCCCTTTAGTTGTGTTGTTATTATGTTACTTGCAATGTTTTGCTATTATCCATATCCCTTAATCAATTCCTAATGTCATTCATTTGTCTTTGTTTTTGCTAATCCTGAGTTTTTATATTATTCTCCTGAACTCTCTATTTTTCCTGGCCCATATCTTTGTTTTCTTTCCTTCTCCCGATACCTTTCAATTTCTTCTCCTAAATAGTTTTTCCTTCTTTCCCTGAATACATTTCCTTCCCTTCACTTTCTTCTCCTGTCTCCTTTCTCTTTCTCCTGATATCTTTCACTTTCATCTACCAATATCTTTCACTTTCTTCTCCCGATATCTTTCACTTTCTTCTCGACTCCTTTCACTTTCTTCTCCCGATATCTTTCACTTTCTTCTCCCAATATCTTTCACTTTCTTCTCGACTCCTTTCACTTTCTTCTCCCGATATCTTTCACTTTCTTCTCGACTCCTTTCACTTTCTTCTCCCGATATCTTACACTTTCTTCTCGACTCCTTTCTTCTCCCGATATCTTACACTTTCTTCTCGACTCCTTTCACTTTCTTCTCCCGATATCTTACACTTTCTTCTCGACTCCTTTCCTTTCTGTTGTCCTTTTACTTTATTGTGTAGCTTCTCTTTTTCTCCTGTTTCTATTTTCCTTCCCTTCTGACTTGTTTTATCTTTCTTCTCCTGGTCCTTTTTTCTTCTCTTTTTTCACTCTACTTTCTTCTCTGGAATATTCTCTCCATCTTCTCCTTGTGCTTTTTCTTTTAACTTCTTTTATGTTCTTCTTGTAATGTATTTCTATCTTCTCATTTAACCATTTTCTACATGTATCTTTGAACACTTCTTCAATTCTCTCCTGTGTGCTTTCTTCTCTAGATTAATTTCTCTTTATTCTCTTGAACACATTCTCTTTCTCCAGAGAATTAATAGAAACTATATAAAAAAAAACTAAAAAAGAAAAAGTAAGGGGGGAGTTGAAAGAGGTTATAGGTTTAGCAGCAGCAAGATGACAAGAGCCTGAGGGAAGTTGACAGAGTTGGTATATTAAAAATCTGAAGGTATATGAAGGACGTGTCAAAACCGTCTAACTCTTTTCTGCAGGTAGTGGGAAGTTCTCACCAGGATAATCCTAAACCTCCTTCACAGATTACAACCTCTGTTTCAGTTTTCATAGGGATTCTGATACCACTAAATCCCTTTAATTTTTGTGGCATCCTTACCTGCATCGTATGGTACAGTCCTGATACCAAAAGTCAGCTTATAATTTTATAAAATACTGCATGCTGCGTTTTTCTATCTGATGATAGCATCCGCTGCACCAAAATATGATCAGTTGTATCCGGCTCTAACATCTTAACTGTGGGACACAATTGTTATGTGTGAATACACCCTTATTGGGCAGACACTTTGTCTAATCCTTAAAGGAAACCTCTGCCATAATCTGTAATTTAATTATCCTGGAACCTAACTAGTTGAAAACTTTATTTTAGTAATATGTAAATTATCTGCAGAGGTTACTGGGGTGTGTACTAGACTGGCCGGGTACTGGGAGTTAAAGGGGTTGTCCGAGTTTTAAAAAAAAAACTATATGTGGCCGGGAGCGGGCTGACTAAAACAATAAAGATGTACTTACCTCCCGGTGCCCTCCCGTATCCAGCGCTGCTGTCGCTCCGGTCCGGCCGCCATGTAAACAAACATGGCCGCCGGAGCAGCGCTGGACTCAGTTCCGGCCGGACCGGAAGCTGAGTCCAGCGCTGCTCCGGCGGCCATGTTTGTTTACATGGCGCCCGGACCGGAGTGACAGCAGCGCTGGATACCGGAGGGCACCGGAGGTAAGTACATCTTTATTATTTTAGGCAGCCTGCTCCCAGCCACATATATTTTATTTTTTTTTAAAACTCGGACAACCCCTTTAAGGCTCTTCCATGCCCCAGTAACCTCTGTTGTTAATTTACATATTACTTAAATAAAGTTTTTAACAAGTTAGCTCAGGTTGCAGGATTACTACCTTATATACTTGAGTATTAGCCTAGTTTTTCAGCACACAAAATGTGCTGAAAAATCCTAACTTGGCTTATACTCGAGTCCAGGAAAAAAGTGAACTCACCTTCTGACGCTCCCCAGCATCCATCGCGGTTCCGACATCGGGTCCTGGTCCGTCACAGTCTTCGTGACGTAAGCCGCTTCGGCACACACTATGATATCAGCTTGCGGCTGACGTCATGGTGTCTGCGACAGACCGGGAGGGGCTGGCAGGCTATGTACTCGAGGGGGCAGGCAGGCTATATACTTGAGGGGGCAGGCAGGCAGGCTATATACTCGAGGGGGCAGGCTATATATTCGAGGGGGCAAGCAGGCTATATATTCGAGGGGGCAGGGAGGCTATATACTCGAGAGGGCAGGAAGGCTATATACTCGAGGGGGCAGGCAGGAAGGCTGTATACTCGAGGGGGCAGGCATGAAGGCTATATACTCGAGGGGGCAGGCAGCCAGGCTATATACTTGAGGGAGCAGGCAGGCAGCCTATATACTCCAGGGGGCTGGCAGGCTATATACTCCAGGGGGCTGGCAGGCTATATACTCCAGGGGGCTGGCAGGCTATATACTCCAGGGGGCTGGCAGGCTATATACTCCAGGGGGCTGGCAGGCTATATACTCCAGGGGGCTGGCAGGCTATATACTGGGGGGGCTGTCTGGCTATATACTTGAAGGGGCTGGCAGGCTATATACTACAGGGGCTGGCTGGCTATATACTCCAGGGGGCTGGCAGGCTATATACTGGGGGGGCTTTGACCAATGCATTTCCCACCCTCGGCTTATACTCGGGTCGATAGGTTTTTCCAGTTTTTTTTGTGTCATAATTAGGGGTCTTGGCTTATACTCTGGTCGGTTTATACTCGAGTATATACAGTAAATTACAGATTAGGGCAGAGACAGGCAGGAGGAATCTGCCATCAGATCTACTTCTGATTCATCATGGTAGGTTTCCTTTAAATCCAAATTCATGAATTAAAATGAAGCCTCCTGACATCTTTCTCATCTACCCAACAGAAACCATTGTTGCCAGTTCTTCAGATTTGTTTGGTTTATTACATTTTTTCTGGCTTAATCTTTTTATCTTCTTAAAAGTCACATGTATTTGCTCTCCCCACAGTTGGATCAAACACTCCAGGAACATTTCCCAATATACAAATCCTTTCGTTTTAAAGGCAGCATTGGACCGGTCCGCCTGCACCTGACAAGTCCCAAGTCATTTCTCAGGCTTTTGAATTTGGCATCGGATCTTTCCGCTTTACCTTTGGACTGTATTCAACCTCCACGTACACTGAAACACAGAGAAATGGCTGAAATGATATGGAAACAAGTCCTGTCATGATCTAACAACAAGCACTTTCTAACATTGTACAGAAAATGGAATTTTTCACATGATGTTATTACAGCCATTCAAGGTCATCAGAGGTAACCAAAAAAGTAATTATAAACCACTTGGGGACATCTCCATCTTTTGGTTTTTAACGCCTATGAGCAGCTTTTAGCATTGAATCTGAAGTTAGAGTAGATGTGAGTGGTTTAAAGGGTTTTTAACACTGCACTTTTTATCTCCCACGTCCATAGCCGTGCATTTAGCTGTCTACAGGAAAGAAAGCAGCTACAATTATCTTAATAACAGAAGAATCGTTTGGAAATATCCTTAAAACCACTTATTAGTTATGGACTGCAATGTGAAACAAAGATCCTGAAGTGTTGCTTTATGATTTTGTGATTCATCTTTGGGATGGGTCATCTGTATCACGTAGTTGGGGGTCAGACACACAGCCAATAACTAACCTCTCCGGTCCTATTCAAGTGCTCCTTAAACCCAATGGAATGTACTATATATGGTCCAGGTACGTAATATATTTCCTGGACCAACTGCGGCCTGACTGAACCAAACTCACAACACATATGTAGTAATCTATGATGTTCTGACTTCCACCATAGGTCTAGTGACCCATAATAAAATGAATTTGGGGGTACAGGATAGTAGAGCCTTTCTCAGGCTACTGCGTGATAGATTGGTACTATGCAGCGAGTTCCACTAATCCAAATTACGGTCAGTGCAAAAAATGTAGCCCAAAGGCCGGCTTCACACGACTGTGGTTAGTCTGTCCCTGCTTCCATGCAAAACATCAGCACTGAACGTGATTACATCCGCATGTAAGCAATAATCTTGTATCATATATCACTATGATGTAGCATGGACTACCCTGTTCTCTGTACTGTGCTTAATCTGTGAAATATGGCCACGGCTACAATAGAAGTACATGGCACCCGAGCACCCAGTGTCTCCTGGTGACTCAGACCGGTGTCCATTTTTAAAATATAGCTCTCTTCTTCTCCCATCTGCAACCAGTCGTGTGCTACGCCCAGGATCTGCTCTGAGCGAGCACATGGCGTTATGAAATAGGCCTTATACAAACCGTATAGAGGCGGTCCCATACGTAAAGACATTTGACTTACAGATGACTCCTAGTTACAGACGGACCTCTCTGCTCACTGTGACCTCTGGTGAAGATCTCTGGATGTTACTATAGTCTCAGGCTGTAATGATCAGCTGTAAGGTGTCTGCAATGAAGATTTATTGATAATCCTTGGTCCCATGACACCACAAATTTTTGAAAATCCAATTGTCACTTGGACAAAAGAAAAATTTGTTTGCAGCTACAATTATAAAATATACAGTTTCGACTTGCATACAAATTCAACTTCTGAACAAAGCCAATGAACCTTCGGTATCTTGTACATAACCCAGGAACCGCCTGTAATCTAAATCTTGCTGTCATCAGAATTCCCCTTATATGTTTTCAACATTTACATATTCTGCTAAAAAGTATTTAAATAATTGGGTGAAATTGTATGATTTTGCAATTTTTACAAAAAGTGGCAAAATAAATCATTTTCTATTCCTTTCTCCAAAAGCTAAAAATATTAATTATTCCTTGTTTGCAAATTGTGATTGCACCTTGTGTCGGTATATTCAGTACACATTATCTAATAATGGGTAACATATTCCACGCTTTATGTGTTACTAATTTTGAATAGTGCAGATGATAATAGTAAACTTTGTAATATACTTTATTAAAGAAATCTGTGCCTTTGTCCTTCTTTTTCCTCTGCTTTTTTCATTATTTAAGCAATTTGTATAAATCGGTTTTCTGTCCTGTATCTACTGACAGCTGAGTGATAAAGGAGCCTGATAAAGTGTCTAAAAACTCTTTACAGACAGTCCCTGGATAATGTAATCTCCTCAGAGAGATGCATCAAGGAAAATCTCCTCTAGGTAGAGAAAAAGTAAATGTTTGTACAAGACTTCAAATTCACTGCTCACTACAGGAGTAAGAAGGATGAGAAAAAAGGCACAAAGAAGCTGCTTTTCTTAAAGGAAATCTATAGTCTGATTCATAACTTATTCAGCAGTGTCACTGACTGAATGCTCTTTGCACCCTTTGTTTATTTTTAGTTTATGGTCTCCATTTCCTAAAAAAATGGCATCGGAGCACTTCCAGGCTTTGGCTGCTAAGGCAATAACCCCTCCACTGGAGCAACTGCATTAGCAGTAGCTTTATTAGGAAAAGGAGAACATAAAAAGCTATTACAAGGTCAGATCTTACATCAGGGTGCAAAGTGGATTCGGACAGTGATTCTGCCTATGATATGAATCAGATGGCAGATATCCTATATTGAACTACATTACAAAGTTTACTGCTCCATTCATTTCTGAAATTAAAGAAAAAAATGTCTTCAGGGGTTTAGTTACACTTTAAGTTTTATGGTTAGTCATCATTTTTTTGCCTGTGTTCTGTAAAAAATGTCTCAAATTGGAACCCCATAGGGATGTTTACACTGATTTTAACCTCCTTACTTTACAATTTTTACTAAAATGTTTTAACCTGTATAACCGAGTGATGGTCATTTTAAGTTTAGCTTTTGAACATTTTACTAGTAACTGACACATAGAAAGAGAGATGAGACAGATAAGAGATGATGAGATACATAAAACACACAATGACACACTGTCAGCACTGCAACATCTCCACCACACACAAACACCCACTCAGCACTGCTACATCTCAGCTATAACACACACAGCTCTAATATATGTCTCCCTCCCCTGCTATAAAAAGATGTTAACTCTGGAAGTGTGTGTGAGATTTTCTGTAATGAAGGGAGGGGCAGAGACAGGGCCGGCCCCAGCACTGGGCATTTCCGCTTCTCTCAGGGCCCACATAAGGCTGGACATAAGGAAACCATGGGGGTGAGGGGACTGTATCTAATAAATCCATAGGGGGTCAGAGGGGCTTTATATAAAATTCCTATGAGAGGGATGTTTGGTATGATAAACTAGGGAATGTTTTAGTTTCTCAATTTTTAATGCCACCACGTGAATTCACTACAAAGGGGCTTACTAAGGCTCTGTCGCCCAGGGTCCTGCCCGACCATAAACGATAGTAGATTTACGGTCGGATCCTGGACCAACCGAAATTATGTACACCAACCAGGACTGATAGAGCCAGGTTGGACTTATATCTGTGAAATGCTGTATTTTTGTTAGTAACAGTGAATTAGAGAATGCGTTATTTTGCTATCCTGAGTATTTAAAAATCTTGTCTTCGTGGGTATACCCCTTTAATGGACCCACTGGGGAACTAGTTTTCTAGCATTTCCTATATGTACCCAATCTACAATACACTGGTAACATACAACATAGATGCCTAAACATGAAACATTCTTACTACATGGCTTTATAGCGTTTAACTGTATCCATATGTCTCTCTTGTCTGGAAATGGTTAATCTTAAGGCTCATTCCACCACAGTCAGTGACAGATTTAGACTTTCTTCTTCTTTAGAAGACTGTCACAGAATTCCTCCAGGAAACTGAGGTTAACCCTATTAACTAAATAACTAAATACGCCAATGTCTAAGCAGAGGATCAGTAGCAGAGCCTACATCCATTATGTGCAGCACTTCAAAGGGAGGTAACATTTGTAGAATATTAGGAATCTGTAGATCATGTATGCTACACTGACAGCTCCGTGCCCTGTATGTGTGATAAACGCCCGCGTGGTCCATGGTGTTTTATATACAGATTGATCCTTGTGGACATTATAGAAGGTGCGTCGCCAAGTAAACAGGTCCTGGATCTGGTTATTGGTGATTACATTAGCAGGTTACATTATGGTTACTCCATTGGTGGTTTTCACTTTTTAAAAATTCTATTTACAAAAAGTTACAGTGTAAATTAATCAGAATGCACCTCTGCTGCTTAACCCCTCATCAACGCTGCTTGTTTTCAGCTTAATGACCAGACTCGATTTCTCGTGTCACAATAATTAGTCATAATTTAACATGTCCTATGTTTCCCCATAATACGGCACCGCAGCCAGGGCCGCATCTGCCATGAGGCGAGATGAAAATCTCGCTTCAGGCGGCAGAATGCGGGTCCCTGTAAAGGGCGGCGAAATTCGCCGCTCTAAAGTGGGCGATTCGGGCGTCCATTAACGCCCGAATCGCCCACTAGCTAAATAAATCGCGCCTGTCTCTTTAAGACACAGGCGCGATTTATATGCGGAGCGACGCAGCGCCTTTCCGGCAGCTGCGTCGCTGCGTTCTAAGCAGTGACACAGGCGTCATGACGTCACGCGCCTGTGTCACTGTGCGGAGCCGGGGCTGCCGGAAGCGCCGCGTGAGGACGGGACCCGCGCGCCGAGGGAGCAGCTGCCTGCAGGTGAGTATGATTTTTATTATTTTTCATGTATTTAATTAATTAAATGTGGCTAATAATTAATAGTGGGGGGGCGCTATATATATATCATATGGGGCCAGAATTATTTTATACTGGGGGGGGGGGCTTGATGGAATGCTATGTATTTTATTTGGGGCTATAATTATTTTATACTGGGGGGGTGGGCGCTATATATATCATATGGGGCCAGAATTATATTACACTGGGGGGGGGGGATGATGGAATGCTATGTATTTTATTTGGGGCTATAATTATTTTATACTGGGGGGGGGTGCAATATATATTTATATTATTTGGGGCTATACCGTGATTATTTTATACTGGGGGGAATGCTATATATATATTATTTGGGGCTATGATTGTTTTATACTGGGGGGATGCTATAGATATTATATGGGGCCAGAATTATTTTATACTAGGGGCAGGGGGGAGGTTCTGTATATTTTATTTGGGGATTTGGGGCTATACTTATTTTATACTGGGGGGATGCTATAGATATTATTTGGGGCTATAATTATTTTATACTGGGGGGGATGCTATAGATATTATTTGGGGCTATAATTATTTTATACTGGGGGGGATGCTATAGATATTATTTGGGGCTATAATTAATTTATACTGGGGGGGGGGATTCAGTATATATTATATGGGGCCAGAATAATTTTATACTGGGGGGTGCTGTATATATTATATATCACTATATCACTAAGCTGGGGAGCTGTATATCAGGTACAGTATATTACTAAGCTGCAGGGGCTGTATATGGGATACAGTATATTACTAAGCTGGGGGGGGCATATAGCAGGTACAGTATATTACTAAGCTGCAGGGGCTGTATATGGGATACAGTATATTACTAAGCTGGGGCTGTATATGGGATACAGTATATTACTAAGCTGGGGCTGTATATGGGATACAGTATATTACTAAGCTGGGGCTGTATATGGGATACAGTATATTACTAAGCTGGGCGGGCTGTATATGGCATACAGTATATTACTAAGCTGGGGGGTTGTATATGGGATACAGTATATTACTAAGCTGCAGGGGCTGTATATGGGATACAGTATATTACTGAGCTGGGGAGCTGTATATGGGATACAGTATATTACTAAGCTGGGTGCTGTATATGGGATACAGTATATTACTAAGCTGGGGGGTTGTATATGGGGTACAGTATATTACTTAGCTGCAGGGGCTGCATATGGGATACAGTATATTACTAAGCTGGGAGGATGTATATGGGATACAGTATATTACTAAGCTGGGGGGGGGGCTGTATATGGGATACAGTATATTACTAAGCTGGGGGGGGGGCTGTATATGGGATACAGTATATTACTAAGCTGGGGGGATGTATATAGGATACAGTATATTACTAAGCTGGGGGGATGTATATGGGATACAGTATATTACTAAGCTGGGGGGATGTATATGGGATACAGTATATTACTAAGCTGGGGGGATGTATATGGGATACAGTATATTACTAAGCTGGGGCTGTATATGGGATACAGTATATTACTAAGCTGGGGGGATGTATATGGGATACAGTATATTACTAAGCTGGGGGGGATGTATATGGGATACAGTATATTACTAAGCTGGGGGGGATGTATATGGGATACAGTATATTACTAAGCTGGGGGGATGTATATGGGATACAGTATATTACTAAGCTGGGGGGAGGTATATGGGATACAGTATATTACTAAGCTGGGGGGCTGTATATGGGATACAGTACATTACTAAGCTGGGGGGGATGTATATGGGATACAGTATATTACTAAGCTGGGGGGATGTATATGGGATACAGTATATTACTAAGCTGGGGGGAGGTATATGGGATACAGTATATTACTAAGCTGGGGGGATGTATATAGGATACAGTATATTACTAAGCTGGGGGGATGTATATGGGATACAGTATATTACTAAGCTGGGGGGCTGTATATGGGATACAGTATATTACTAAGCTGGGGGGATGTATATGGGATACAGTATATTACTAAGCTGGGGGGATGTATATGGGATACAGTATATTACTAAGCTGGGGGGATGTATATGGGATACAGTATATTACTAAGCTGGGGGGATGTATATGGGATACAGTATATTACTAAGCTGGGGGGATGTATATGGGATACAGTATATTACTAAGCTGGGAGGGGGCTGTATATGTGGGGCAAGATTTTATCCCTTTATAATGAAGGGATGTTTTATATGTGTGGAGCGTGCGGACAGTTGTGTTGTGAGGGGTATATATTATTTAGGAGCACAGTGTTGTTATCCAGGAGACTTTATACTGTAAGTGACTGTGGTATTTTTAGGGACGCCGGGTGGAGATGCTGCACGAAGCTGAAGTTATCTGGCCGTGAATTCAGCAGTGATACGTCATGGATTGGAGAACCCGGAATAAAGTCCTGCTGATGGAAGAGATTGTCATCTATAAGGTACTAGATGTCACTAATGCCTCTTAGAACCTGTAGTCAGTCACACAGTGTCAGGGAGCTGTCTGTAGGGTTGTTACTTGTTAATAAAGTTTAAGGATTTACTTAACAGGGAGCGGGGGGGGGGGCAGCATTTTAATATTCGCCTCAGGCAGCAAATATGCTAGAATCGGCCCTGACCGCAGCCATATATCCCCTCCTCTCCCCAGCGCTGACGTATGCCCACCATACTACGGTACAGCAGGCACACATCAGGGCACATTTACTAAGAGTCCGCAAACACATTTCCATCGGGTTTCCCGACTATTTAAATGCGTCGCATTTAACAGGGGTTTTTGGCACACACAATCGGATTTTGACGTAATCGCGCCGACTTTCGTTTGACACAAATTGGGGGGCGTGGCCGTCGGACAATCCAACTGATTCGGACTAAGCACGGGATTTAAAATTCAAATTGTGTCGCAAGACAATGCACTCACATACACCGGGAAGAAGAAGGTGAACTCCGGGGGCCTCAGCGGGGAAGCGCCACATGCAGGATATCAGGTGCACAATCTCAGTGAATTGCGCCGGAATTCATCTACGTCGGACAACGCACTTCGGAGATCGCAACAGGACCGGGTAAGTAAATGTGCCCCATCGTGTGAATGTAGCCTAATACGGATGTACTTGTTTTGAGTTTTTGTGTTTTATATACAGGCGGTCTCCTACTTAAGAACACTCGACTTATATACGACCCCTAGTTACAAACGGACCTCTGGATATTGGTAATTTATTGTGCTTTAGTCCTAGGCTACAATGATCAGCTGTAACAGTTATCACAGGTGTCTGTAATGAAGCTTTAGTGTTAATATTGATTCTTATGACAACCCAACATTTTTAAAATCCAATTGTCACAGAGACCAAAAAAGTTCTGGCTGGGATTACAATGATAAAATATCCAGTTCCGACTTATACAAACTCAACTTAAGAACAAACCTACAGACCCTATCTTGAATGTAACCCGGGGACTGCCTGTACTTCATTTGGATTTTATATGTAATTGGGCTGATTAGGGGACTTTTATTTATTTAATTATTAGAATAAAATGATTTTTCCTTTTTGTTTAACATTTTTAAATTTTTCCAGACTAGGGCTTGAACAACGGTTCATCTGATCGCTTGTTCAAGCCCTTATACTACAATACACATGTATTGCAGTGTACAATGTCAGTAACTGAGCATGCTCAGTTAGTTACAGCCGGATCCTTCCAGGAGGCGGAACTCAGAGTGAAAAGGGGCCGCACCCTGGGGCTGCTGCTAGAAGGATGAGAACCCCTGGTAAGCTCTCCGGGGGGTTCTGATCCTGATTCTGTCTTGGGGAAGCCATCTTGGATTTGTGTGTGACGGCAATGGAGTTGAGTTTATCTCTGTCATTTCATAAGAAGCTTCATTATTTACCTCCTGTAGATAGAAATGTGTCCCTGGTCATGTGATGTCACACAGGTGCACGGCTCGTTATATATCACACAGTTCTGATTACTCTCTATGATACTAACGAGCCGTGCACCTGTGTGACATCACATGAGCAGGGATTGTTTTTATGCACAGGAAGTAAACAATGAAGCTTCCTATGAAATGACAGCAAGCAGAGATCTATAAAACCTTGAGGAATTGATACAGAAAGTATATTGGAATATTGTATAACTTTTCATTACACAAACAATATCATTATTTTACTGAAAGCGGACAAACCCTTTTAACTTGAGAATCTCGTATCTCCCAGAGATAGCAGAGAAAAAATAAATAAATGTGCGGTAAGCCAGACTCCTGGGGCTCCACCCCTAACTCCACCCCCACAAAGTATAATTTCCCCGTTAGTGCGCTTCATTTCCCCCTCTTATATTGTGCCCCCAACCCCCCCCTCATATTAAAGTCCTCTTCTTATTGTGCCCAACAGCAACTCCCGCTGTTATTTTGCCCGCACAGCAGCTCCCCCTTGTTTTGCCCCCCAGCAGATCCCCCTCTTATTTTGCCCCCCAGCAGATCCCACTCTTATTTCACCCCCACACACAGCTCCCCCTCTTTTTGTTCCACCTAGCTCCTCCCCTCTTATTGTGCCCCCCTAAGAGCCCCTCTTATTTTATACACCCTACCAGCTCACCCTCAAGCAGTACCCCCTCTTATTCCCACCCCAGCTTCTACCCTCTTATTGTGCTTCCCAACAGCTCAACCTTTTATTTTGCACCCCCTAACACAGTGATGGCGAACCTTTTAGAGGCCGAGTGCCCAAACTGCAACCCAAAACCCTGATTATTTATCGGGAGGTGCCAACCAAAAATTAAAGCAGTAACTTATTGCTCCCTGTTCAGCAACTTTCAATCATATTGGCCTCCTGAGGACAGAAAATTTTCATCATTTTAGCGTCTTTCCAGTTTCCATCTGAACACAGAGAATTGTGGGGGCCAGCAGGAGGTCCTCCAAATATAATTCGACCCTGTCTAATTCTCCCTCTTCCTACAGTCCCAAGTAGCGAAGTCAGCATCAAAATATGACTGAAAGCCGCATCTTTTAAGTTGCTTGGAACTGCAGGAAGATTCTTTGAGTCTTGTATGGTGTGCTGGGGCAATGGTCCGGGTGCCCACAAAAAGGGCTCTGAGTGCCACCTCTGGCACCAGTGCCATAGGTTCGCCACCACTGCCCTAACAGCTCCCCCTGTTTTTGTGCCCCCACAATAAAATAATAAACACAGATACTCAACTTTCCCCGTTCCCCGCAGCAGTTCCTCTCTTCTCTCCTTCTGCTGTGTGTAGCAGTGAAGCAGGCAGGCATGGATGACATCATCTGCAGAAGCACAGTCACAGTGATGGCAGCTCTCTGCCTTGCTACTTTATTCAACTCTGTGTACAGAGGATGTCCCAGGACATACCTCCTTCTGGGTAGGACAGAGCCCAAAAATTGGGATTCTCCCGCTGGTTGGTAGGTATAGAATCTGGATTTGGTTGATATTCACATAGCATAATAATAATGATAATCTTTATTTATATAGCTCCATCATATTCCGTAGCGCTTTAAAAATCATAGGGGACATATACAACTATATTACATTACAGAGAACAAACAGTCACATGGAACAATAGGAGTGATGGCCCTGCTCACAAGAGCTTACAGTCTATGAGGATGAGGGGGTGACACAAGAGCTTACAGTCTATGAGGATGAGGGGGTGACATGAGCTTACAGTCAATAAGGTGACACAAGAGCTTACAGTCTATGAGGATGAGAGGGTGACACAAGAGCTTACAGTCTATGAGGATGAGGGGGTGACACAAGAGCTTACAGTCTATGAGGATGAGTGGGTGACACAAGAGCTCACAGTCTATGAGGATGAGGGGGGACACAAGAGCTTACAGTCTATGAGGATGAGGGGGTGACACAAGAGCTTACAGTCTATGAGGATGAGGGGGTGACACAAGAGCTTACAGTCTATGAGGATGAGGGGTGACACAAGAGCTTACAGTCTATGAGGATGAGGAGGTGACACAAGAGCTTACAGTCTATGAGGATGAGGAGGTGACACAAGAGCTTACACTCTATGAGGATGAGGGGGTGACACAAGAGCTTACAGTCTATGAGGATGAGGGGGTGACACAAGAGCTTACAGTCTATGAGGATGGGGGGTGAAACAAGAGCTTACAGTCTATGAGGATGAGGGGTGACACAAGAGCTTACAGTCTATGAGGATAAGGGGGTGACACAAGAGCTTACAGTCTATGAGGATGAGGGGGTGACACAAGAGCTTACAGTCTATGAGGATGAGGGGGTGACACAAGAGCTTACAGTCTATGAAGATGAGGGGGTGACACAAGAGCTTACAGTCTATGAGGATGGGAGGTGATACAAGAGCTTACTGTCTATGAGGATGAGGGGGTGACACAAGAGCTTACAGCCTATGAGGATGAGGAGGTGACACAAGAGCTTACAGCCTATGAGGATGAGGGGGTGACACAAGAGCTTACAGTCTATGAGGATGAGGGGGTGACACAAGAGCTTACAGTCTATGAGGATGAGGAGGTGACACAAGAGCTTACAGTCTATGAGGATGGGGGATGATACAAGAGCTTACTGTCTATGAGGATGAGGGGGTGACACAAGAGCTTACAGTCTATGAGGATGAGGAGGTGACACAAGAGGTTATAAGTGGTCCAGCCATTCTTTATAAGGTAACAGACTAAAATAATTTGTTAAATAAAAATTCTGCCGTTTGAACCAGCCATCATCTTATATACAAAGTACAAGGTGAAAGTGACTGCAGAGAAGCCGGGACCTGGTATATATCCGGTGTTTGTCTCACATATGTTAAGCAGTGACAACAGTCGAACTACAAAATAAAAAGTGAAATATTCATAGTTTGGTGCAATTTTTTCTCTGCTGCATTTATCTATCAAGTTACAAAGTAGCAAAAATCAGAACTGCAAATATTTATCAAATGAAAAAGTCAGGAGTTAGCGGGTTATCTTACAGACATCACCAATCTATTTACCACTTCCTGGTGTAAAACCTTGTCAGGAGCTTGTAGCCCTTTAAGAAATGTGGAAAGACTTCTCTACCTGTAATTGTATCCTCGGCCTGGCCATGGCTATAATCACTGACAGGAAAATTACATTTATTGTGTCGGCTTTCGCCATTGTCTGTAGACTTTGCTGCTGATGTCTGGAAATGTTTGTCAAGAGCTTTTATTTTTTTAAGTGATTTTTTGTTCTATTTTAGGTAAAAATTTAATGTTTTGTTGGATCGAAGTAAAAATACCTCCCTGCATTTAGGACAAAGGTTATAAACAGACTTATATGTTGGATATTTATCTAGTTGACTACATATTTATATTCAGATAAATTCAGGTTCCATAAACAGCTATTGATATTGATAGTTGTTCCTATGGCTGCACTGTTAAAAAAAACCAATTTATAAATTTATATGCAACTCATATAACAATGACACTTAGTGAGTCCAGTGAGACCCTGCATATTCAGTGGTTACTGCATTGCCCTGCCTCCTTGTCCCTGATTGACAGGTATCACTGCTAGGACATGGTGCTGTATGAAACATTGAGAGAGAGCTCTGTTACATCATTAGGTACTTAACGTCAAGTGGCCAGGATGATGTCATCTGGTCCTGTTACATCTGCAACATCTACCCCATGTATGTATCTGATCACATGAAATCACAGTATGTCTCCTTGGACTTCATCCACGAGATGGAGGATGCTGTGAACTTATGTGATCAGATACCGTGTTTGCGTGGGTTTCCTCCGGGTCCTCCAGTTTTCTCCCACACTCCAAAACATACTGGTAGGTTGATTAGATTAGGAGCCCATGGGGACAGGGACTGATTTGGAAAGCTCTGTGCAGCGCTGTGTAATCTGTGCGCTCTATATAAATAAATGATTATTATTATCATTACATACATGGGATAGATATTGCAGATCAAAGAGGACCTTAGAGGATGTCACCCTGACAATCTGAGAAGAAGCATGGGGCATGAGGAGGAGTAGATGGGAGGGGCCGGTCGTGCAGGAAACACCCCCTCTGATGCCAGGGAATGTAAGATAAAGTTTATTTATGGGGATGTAAGGGAAACAATTTAGCTCTAAGAAGGGCGTCAGGGAGTTAATAGAGCTCTATAGGAAACTGTCACTAGCTGTATTTGTGAAAATGTGGTGACAGGTTCCCTTTAAGTGCTGTATACAATATTGTTTTTATTTGTGGGGGGTTTTGTATCTTGTAGACCCTCTTTAAAAGGGATGGGCCACAGAAAACACTCAATTCACAGCATAGGGAATAAGTGATAAACTACTTTCCCTTCTTATTTCCCCTCTGCCACTGTCTGTCCATCCTTCTGTCATCGCTGGGTTTCTAACTCCTTGGGAAAGGGGTCTGAGCAGATGATAGATAGTAGTAAGAGACCATGTTTGTGCTCCCTGACAACAAAGCTGACAAGATACTTGGGGTTCTCGGAGGTAACATACAGGGTGTTATAGAAATAGCAATACACCAGGTTTATAGCGCTGTTTAGTATTCCTAATATCACATCTTTCTCACCGCCATCTGGTCTATAATCTTATCCTAATGATTGGATGTTTATGCAAATGCCTGAGACGTCCAGTGTTGCCGTTCAGCATAGGATGAGGCTGCGGAGCAGCACAGAGCCTGTAACTCTGGTGTAATGATTGGACGTGAAGTGATTGTTTCGTACACTCCGGCCTTTTCGCAGTTTCAGCTTGAGAAAGCAGCTTATCCAGTCACTGGGAAATGGTGACATAACTGGGGCAGGAGACGTTTCATGTCATTACTTCTCATCGAAATGATTTGTTGCATTTTGTTTTTCAAAGTATTGAATAAAATGGCTTAAAGGGGCGAATTTTAAGGGCAACTATGGGTAACAACGTGCACCCCAATCCTTCACTGCTTATGGCAGAAACCATGGCTAAGTAGTAGGGGGCTGTATACCTGAGAATTAGAGAACATATCAAATATTTGCATCAAAATCTGCAACTAAACCTTCATGTAACTGCAGATTTACTTCATTTGGTGCTCAGTTCAGCCGTCAGTTTTCTGTCAATTTTCTGCTGCACAATTCCCGTGTGTTTATCATACATATTTGTGTTGTGTGGTGTTTTTAATGCCTCTTTACTTCTCATCTCATTATTTCTCAAGTATCTCTATGGATAGGGGCGAGTGCGCTGACGTGCCAATATAGCCTAAGTGTGGATTTCATGTAGATTTTCACAATCCCAGAGACTTCAATGTAAAAAAAAAAACAAAGCCACAGAAAAAAGTGGCCTAATTATTCCTTTATTTTCTGCATGACACAACAATGCCCCCTGCACACAACCGTGCTCGGTTTTTGTAAAAGGACTGAGCACAGATCAATGGATGGGAGTCCTTGCATCTTAGGGAAATATGATGCAAGGAACCCTGCCTCAAATGTTAAATGGCTCCATTAACTATAAGGCCGTCTGCCTACTATGCAGATTAGGCACAGATTTGCTTATTAGCGAGAACGGGAACCAGGGTTCTTTGTCCCAGCTATCGGACCCTCCCTAATCTAAAATCAATAAATCTAAAGCTGTCCTTTAATGACAATATCCTATGTTTTATTTTTGAAGATTCCTCATGAAGCTAATAATGGACTTGGCCTTGAATGTAAAGATAAGGTGTTATCAATAGAGAATATTCCTCATCTCATGTGTGTGATACAACCTGCATCTCTACTCTTATATGTATGAGAGGACGCTATATCCACAGAGTGAACCCATACCATGCATGTACATGGCCCGTTACAACATGTCCCTGCAGGAATTCATATTCCTACACTATTCTGCATTCCACTCTTCCATCTTTTTTTTAACACCACTTTTGCTGTTTCTATGGATTATGCATATGTTCCCTCCACTTGATGATGTATTTCATGTAGTGGGTGGCAGCTCTAAAATCTCAAAACTGAGATATTATGTAACAAGAATTGTCGCTCAGTGTATGTCAGACATAAGAAATGCCACATTTCCTACACTTCTGTGATAGCTCAGTAGTTTGTAATAATTTTCCAAGTGGTTCTATACTTTCTATTACAATCTTAGATTCTTCATGGATAATATAAATAAATCTTTATTTCTATATAGCGACCAAATACCGCAGATCATGGGGAACATATGCAAACGATACAGAGCAATAACATTAAACAATATTTATGAGACCCCTGCAAGATTGTCTCCAGTGTCAGGGGTGTCCACAAATGTCCTACAAATTAGGACAGGACTATCACACAAGCCTGTGTTCTCCTTTTTCCACAGACTGTAAGCTCTTGTGAGCAGGCCCCTCCTAATGATTGATATGACTTTATTATTACTCTGTATGGTACCCCATGATCTGTACAGCACTGCAGAATATGTTGGCGCTATAGAAATAAAATTTTATTATCCCCTAACCATTGGATAAAGGATAACTGCTGGACATGCAGTGTGACCACTAAGAATCCCATATGCTCAGTATAAATGGAGTGACCGCTGCCATTCTATGGAGCTGCTGGCAGCACATGGACCTAACTGGTTCATTCATAGTCCATGCGTGAGACCCCAATTGTGACCATCAATAGTAATAACCAGACTGCTCCTTTAGGTGGTTAAAAACACTCAAACTTGCCGTGAATCCCAAACCATGCGGGGATTCAGACCGACCACAGTAATGGGTTTGCAGCCTTAGGATGGAACTGTTAAAGGGAACATGTCACCAAAGACCCCCCCCCCCCCCCCCCACTAACCAAACCCAGCACCTTTTAGATGTCGTTATACATGTTCCACTGATGCCTTAATCCATGTGATTAGAACCACCATGCTTCTAAAAAAATGACTTTTATTAATGACCTCTGCTACTAAAGATCCAGTCGTGGAGGTGGGGAGCTGCTGTAAACAGTCATGCTACCCCACCTTTTGAGTGATGCTGACACTGCTATCTCCTTAAGGAATGGAGGTGTTGAGAGAGACACTGTCTGTGTGTGATGCTGAAGAGAATTCCTGAGAGAAGTGTGATGAGGGAGCTGATTTCTCTTCAGTGAGTCACACACAGCCAGCGTCACACACAGTGTCAGCATCAGTCAGGCGGTGGGGTAGCCATCAACCAAAAAAGCTCTGTAGCGTGTGACTCCTAGTGTGTACACCGGTCTACAAATGAGGGCTCTCATAACCCATTAACCAAGCATTTAGAGACATATGACCGGAGTCAGCAATATAAATCAATTTTTCTTTATATCCAAATGTGAAAAGACATAAAACACCAGTACATCACCATATCTTCGGCAAACAGTGTCAATTGTCCATAAAATTGTAGCACGCTAGGAGATCATGGCTTTTCACTGAGCAACCGACGCCCGTATGGTCTAGTGTGACGTTTCGGAGGTGTGTCCTCCTTCCTCAGTCTGAGGAAGGAGGACACACCTCCGAAACGTCACACTAGACCATACGGGCGTCGGTTGCTCACATTTGGATATAAAGAAAAATGTATTTATATTGCTGACTCCGGTCATATGTCTCTAAAGGCGGTGGGGTAGCTTCATTACATTTTATTACCCCTGCAGTGCCCCCCATGGAAACATGAAGCATTACACCGGTCTCATTGAAGTCAATGTAGATACTGGGTCCTCCATAGCTGAGTTTTCCAAACCAAGAAAATATTTATCATTATATACTAATAATTGTCTTCTGAGTGTGGCTAGAAGAAGAGGAGCCTCCGGAACACAAATAAAATGTCATTCAATTTTATCTATTTGTATATTCGGTAATACACTGATGATAATTAGACACCTTGTATTAGAAATATTCTTCCTGTAGAATTTTTCCATATTACTAGAATTCCTATGTTTTGCGCACATTTCATCAGATTCGTCTAACATTGTTCACTCCATTCTTCCCTCATTAAAATGACAATGGCAAATATACAAAGGCAATCGGAAATAGTGGGGAATAAATAATCCCTAATAATAGAAGGGTGTAGCGACTGTATCCTCCCACGTATCCCCCTGACGTCACCCTACTTCCAATCTTATTACAAAACAACGTGCCACCAACATCACCTTTAAATTGTTCCGCTATTGTCCTTGCTGACAGATTTCATAAACTAAATGGAGGCCGGATTAAGTGCGGAGAATAAATGTATTAAAAATGGAGAGAGAGAGAAATCAAAGCTATTTTGTGTATTGAAAAGAGTCGTTCAAATAAATCCCTGTTAATAGAGATTGTCGAACAACTCCAGCCGCTTTCTTCCTGATTACATGGCTAGATGGGTTAACTCTTGTGTGGAGGGAGCAGGCGGGTGTACATCTACCTACTGGGGACAATAGCTGCCCCCATCTGGATTTCAAGCAGTACATTATAATTGATTGTCTGGCTGCTCGTATAGTTAATGCAGCTTATGAGGATTGTGCATTATATTTTAAAGGGCCAGCATTCACATCTGTATGCTATTTCTGATTTTAATGGCTTACATACTGACCCATTATATTCTATATGGCTTTTCACCTATGGACCGTGCAAAATAGTTCACGGCTTGCACTGCTTTAAAGAGGACCTGCCCCAATTTATCGGCAGGACCTCCGGTAACGCTATCAAACACTGCGGCGGGGTACAGTGTAATCATCGGACAGCTTGCAAAGCTGAGGGGCGGGGTTGAGGCGTGGCTAGGGGGCGGTGACTGCGCCTCGGACCGCCCCCTCATGAATACATTTGCAAGCTGTCCGATGATTACACTGTACCCCGCCGCAGTGTTTGATAGCGTTACCGGAGGTAAGCAGCTCCTAGTGCCGATAAATTGGGTGACAGGTCCTCTTTAACCTCGCCTGCAGATCACAGACATCCAAAAAATAGGTCTGCATAAAAAAAGGACAGAATGTCTTCAGATGAAGCTGGGGATGCAGGTTTCTTGCCATTAAATTATAGGCAACCATCTTTTCTTTAGGCTACTTAAAAACGGATGCGGCTACAATTGTGACACAAAAGGGAGTGAAAATGGATGCATTTTTTTTGTGGTTGTGAAAGAGACATGTCAGTCTCAAGGAGCCAAACTAATTTGGCCACAAATGCAGTGCAGTGCTGTAACACTGTGCTTTGGATAGATTATTAGGGACATACCGTCTGTATACATCCACAGACACTTAACCACATGCCCAATATATCATTCTCACTTTCCCTGATGCAGGGGGTAGTATAATGACATTACAGCTTGATAAATGGAAGTGTAGGGCAGCACGGTGGCTCAGTGGGTAGCACTTCTGCCGTGCAGCGCTGGAGTCCTGGGTTCTAGTCCCCCCAGGTCAACATCTGCAAAGAGTTTGTATGTTCTCTCCATGTTTGTGTGGGTCTCCTCCGGTTTCCTCCCACACTTCAAAACATACTGGTAGGTTGTTTAGATTGTGAGCCCCTTGGGGACAGGGACCAATTTGGTAAGCTTTGTGCAGTGCTGCGTAATCTGTGTGCGCTATATAATTAAAGAATTATCGATTGTGTGCAGTCTGTGGATATGGCCCCGTACGTCAGTCGTACAGGACGGAAGTGCTTGCATTATATCAAAACGATGGGAGGACTTCTTGTCTGCCAGCTGAACTGCAGCGCAGGCACTCTAACAGTTAATACAGTCCGGCCAGCAGACATATTGGCTTGTATTCACGGACTGCAATGACAGAGCTTCAGCTATTATATAAGAGTGTATTCATGTTTTATAGATTGTAAGCTGGACCATGTTATTGCTCTGTTATTTTATCCCTTTATGTCCCCCCCCCCCCATGATCTGTAAAGCGCTGTGGAATATAATGCCGCTATATAAATACGTAAATAAGCTTATAAATAAGTCGTCTAGGCCAACCTATAAAAGTTTCCTATAGATAGTTTCCTATCAAAATTGTGTCATTTATCTGACCATCAGACTTAGCTTTCCATCCGCATAACTTAGACCAGATGTTCCAAACCTAGAACTACTGAACTGAACTTAGGGGGGCCGTCAACCCCTGGTGTCATGTGTTGCCTAAATGCAAGACACCGGAGGCTTGATTACCGACCGCATGCACTTCTTATGGAAACGCATATGCGACCGGCTGTGGCGCGCTCCCGGGCGCTTTGATTCCATTTCTAAATGGAGCCAAAACGTTATCGTGTGACAGCAGCCTTAGAATGTCCATTCACTACAGTACTACTAGGTTCGGTCTGGTAAATCCCGCACAGACATGCAAAGAGGTTGTCATACAAACTCGCTCATGTGCTACCACCGACATTGGGGGATAGTCACATCTGGCACATTTCTGCCCCTGCCTCATTCATTTTCATGGGGTTGTTGAAGAAACACACATGGGGTTGTCAAAGATGGATGGGACTGGTGCAGAAATTTAGATTCCACTTTTCCTATACATTCACCTTTAACCTTCTTGTGTTCTCTTCCCTCCCATGTCTTCTGTGTATCCTTCATTTCAGTATCTAACATGGAGGACGGCACTAGAACAGCATTGCAGATGCACTTACACTTTCTTCCAAATGAAGGAGGATTTTTCGTTTGCAAAAAGTCACCCTACACTCATAGGTAAATCTAACATATTGAGAAGTTGTCCAGAGGTGATGGAAGCTTTCTTATATAATCAGCTCTTCTCCTGACCACGGTTTGTGCCAGTATGGTAACTCAGCTGTATAGAAATGATTGATGCATAGTTGTAATACCACGCACCTCCCATGGTCAGGTGAGGCGCTGTTTTTAGAAGAAATAAACTATCTTTTAAACCCCTTTAAGACTGGAAGTTTGATTTCTGGTGCAATTTTGATGCAACTTTTTAGGCGCAAACATCTGTGAATAGCAAAGACAAATGCGGTGCAAAGTTCACAGTGCACATGAAAAAGTCACAAATTAGCAAATCCACCATTGTGACAAAAAAACCTGAAAAAAATCAAGCACCAGATGGTTACCCCCTCCACCCCCATTTAGCCCGTCTTTCTTGCACTTTCTGGGTGATTTTCATATCCATGTGATTATACTGTATCTACAGAGATACTATTGGAGACCCCCTATATATAGTACTGTTTTGGGAGACCTTTTTCGACCTTATGGACTCCCTTTAAATGGGAAGTATTTGTTGTTGTCCTTCAAAAATTCAACTGATATTTAAAGGGGTTTTCCATATGTTGCTTTCCTTCTAAAACAGCGCCGCTCCAGACCTTGGGTAGTGTGTGGTATTGCATCCAAGCTCCAATCATCTCTATCTGTGACTCAGTTCAGGAAATCTAGAATACAGACTGGTCAGAACATTAAGAAGAAGACGCCAAAAGGCATTGGGTCTAACATATGGCCTAATCCACACATTCAGATTGTACAATAAATTTATGGGATAAATGGGAAGATTCTAGGTAAAGTTCTACATCTGCCTTGAGACTCTTCTTGGGTTTGGCTTCGGTATTTAGCAGCCCCTATGACAAGGAGTTGTGGGTTATATATAGATATGTATATATAGCCGGGCTATACTTACTAGTCTGCCTCTGGATGTTGTTTTCCTGTGTGTACATTATCTTGTCACATATTGATCAGTGCTGTGATTGCTTTACTCTTTGTAGCCCCCGGCTGTCTATAGGTTAACCCTTGGTGTACCCCATTGCTTACATTTCATGTGCATAAGTAAAGCAGCTGCAGGGTATCTAGAAGTTAATGTGATGGGAAAATGACTGGATACGGTAAAATTAAACCTCACAGGAACGAAATATCCTAGATTTGGATGATTTTTCCACATTGAACATACAGACGTAGATGCTACAGAAATAATTATCCCAGAAAAATTGCTTCTTTGAGAGTAAAATTTGGAGGTGCACACAGGGGGTGTAAAGTATTGACCGAGTAAGGAAAATGATGACCATGAGGGAGGGACATACGTAGACGCTAGACACCTCTAAATGTAGTGATACCCTCAGAGGTATGACTGCACCGCTGGGCATTCCCTTCTACATGCATCCTCAGCCTGGCCGGTTGTTAGATGTATTCTGTAACAAAACAACAAGAGGGTATCGTCACAAAAACGTTATTTATTATCATAGTGGGGTAAAAAAAGAATATTAAAGGGTGAGGGTGCAACTGCTGGAACCCAAACCAATCATAGGACAGGACCCCCAGTGACCCAGAGAACAGGGGTCCATTCAATACAATGTGAGTGTGGGAAATTGCCATGCACTGCACTCCACAATTTCTCCCATAGAATTGTATGGAGTGGCAGGAGGTATTTGCAACCTGACCCTCCACCCAGTAGTCAGAACGGGACCCTCTTTCTATAGATCACAGGGGATCCAGTTCTTGTGATTGTGGGGGACCCAGTAGTCGGATCCTCATAACATGTAAAGTGATGGTAATGATGGTTGTAGTTATTCTGGTTAAAGCGGAGTTTTTCAGGAAAACCCATACAATCCTGGTCTCTGTGATTGGTTGGGAGACGCGTGATCGCCTGGTCCTGTATGCCTACAGATCGTCATTCCTCAGCCACTGATTGGTTACAGGAGTCCATCCATATGCATATGCTGTAGTTACAGCATGGCGCTACCACCTGACTGGTGCAGGGACTGTGTGTCCTGCAGATAGGCCAGCCATGCTGATTTCTGGATATTTAAAAAAAAAAAAAAAAAAAGGATAACAATAGCGCACAGTTCTGGGATTTTTCTACTGAGAAGTCATTTTAAGACACAAAATGTGTCTGTATACACGTAAAAAAAATCTGTTATAAAAAAAGGGACATAAAATCACTGACATGTGAATGGGGCCTTAGGCCGTTATCACTGGTGACGTGTATGTACACACAGGTTTGATGCAGCATCACAATGCGTTTTTCCCGGAACACATGTAGGCTGGCCCTGGCATCACATTGTAGATTTCAGCAATATCCCTCCAATTAGATATTGTACAACCAAGTAACTAGAAAAGCCATATGCAGCAAGACCAGTCACATCACCCTACTGTCCAGGAACCGCACCATCTGACCAGACGCATATAGAGATATCTTACCACAGGGGAGGAAAGTCTCAGATATCTCAGTTCTTCCTTTAGCTCATAGTCAGTCATGGCACAATGATAACACAACTGTGGTGGAAGGGTTAACACGGCAGCGCAGGGGTTAATGGTGCGGACCCCGGGTGCAGCACATGTGAGTGAGGAAGTCCCAGCGCCGAGGACGGGGGAGGGGGCGGCTCCACACACGGGAGGACGGGGAGACGCTGAGCCGACAGCACAGGCAGCACCCGGGCAGCCCGACACAGCCCGGATCTCCTGCACCGAGGAGACCTCCGGACCTCAAGACATCTCCAGATCCCTACTGATCCCTCAACCCTGCAGCACAGACCTACTCCACATCGCTCACCCTGCAGAAGAGATCCCCGGACCTCAACACATCTCCACATCACCTGACCCTGCAGCACATATCCCTACTGATCCCTACTAATCCACTGACCCTGCAGAAGATGCCTATTCGGTCCCTTAACATAGCAGCATAGATTCCTAGTACTCCACTAACTCTGCAGCACATATCCCTAGTAATCCACTAACCCTGCAGCACAGATCCCGAGTAATCCACTAATCCTGCAGCACAGATCCCGAGTAATCCACTAACCCTGCAGCACAGATTACTAGTAATCCACTAACCCTGCAGCACAGATCCCTTGTAATCCACTAACCCTACAGCACAGATCCCTTGTAATCCACTAACCTTGCAGCACAGATCCCTTGTAATCCACTGACCCTGCAGCACAGATCCCTAGTAATCCGCTGACCCTGCAGCACAGATCCCGAGTAATCCACTAACACAGCAGCACATATCCCTTGTAATCCACTAACCCTGCAGCACAGATCCCTTGTAATCCACTAACCCTGCAGCACATATCCCTAGTAATCCACTAACCCTGCATCACATATCCCTAGTAATCCACTAACCCTGCATCACATATCCCTAGTAATCCACTAACCCTGCAGCACAGATTCCTAGTAATCCACTAACCCTGCAGCACAGATCCTGAGTAATCCACTAACCCTGCAGCACAGATCCCTAGTAATCCACTAATCCTGCAGCACAGATCCCTAGTAATCCACTAATCCTGCAGCACAGATCCCTAGTAATCCACTAATCCTGCAGCACAGATCCCTTGTAATCCACTAACCCTGCAGCACAGATCCCTTGTAATCCATTAATCCTGCAGCACAGATCCCTTGTAATTCACTAACCTTGCACCACAGCTCCCTATTTATCCCTTAACCCTGCATCATAGATCAGGACTAATCCACTAACCCTGCAGCACAGATCCCTACTAATCCAATAACTCTGCAGCACAGATCCCTAGTAATCCATTAACCCTACAGCACAGCTCCCTACTGATCCACTAACCCCGCAGCACAGATCCCTACTAATCTCCTGCAGGATATATCCTTACTAAGACACTGACCCTGCACTACAGTTGCCCTCTATTTTGCTGATTCTTTTGCACATATCTCTTGCCCCTCTAACAACGCACTGACCCTGCAGCACAGATCCCTACTAATTCCTTATCAGTCAGCATTGATCCTGACAGGCCCATTGATCCAGCAGCAGATCCCAGTGACAGAATAGGACAGATCCCCAGCAGTCCTCTACCCCTGCACAGATAAGGAGCAGACACTAATATAAAGCCCCAGTAGCTGAGATCCTCATTCATTCCCATTCATTTTCCCTGCAGCACCGTTGAGTAAGTACCACATGGCATAGGTCCAGATGCCAGTGGACTTCCCAGGTACCCGGCTCCCTGCACCACTCTGAGGATCTGGTAGGATGCAGCTAGGCTGAAGATCCCCCATCCCTCATGTGGGCAGTGTCAGTGTGTTTACACATCTAGCAATTCATTTCCTCCGGAGCAGCATGTCAGGCTGAGGCACTGAGTCTTGTCACTATGGCAGATGGACGGGACTCCGCAGCCTGTGCTGCAGCAGCTGCTGCTGTGGTGGGACTCTTGGGGGTGCAGGATGGAGGCACCTTTACCTCAGGGGTGCTCCAGGTACCTGAGCGCGGAGGAGAGGAGCTGCAGCTGAATGGCGGGTGCTCAGAGGACAGTCCACAATCGGGGAGGAGCAGCAGGGACCACTCAGGAGAGAGAGGACAGGGGTCGTCGCGGACTACTGGGATCATGAAGGTAGGTGTCCTTCTATAATACCGCATGTATCCAGATACCTCACTTCCAATATTAGCCATGCCCCCGTATCTGCAGTCAGTGTCCATGTATAATCTCACTCCTGCAGTATATGGGACCATAGACATTAACAGGGGCTTATTCTGGACGCTAAGGACTTGGGTCCCAATTTGTCTTCTCGTTCCCCTCGATACATAATCATTTCCCCCACAACATAATCTCCTATTCTATATGTCATCATAATGTTACAATGAATCGGTCCATTGCTGAAATATGTTAAAGGCATCACTGAGGTCTCACACGTGAATGTTGTGCGTGACCGTCACATTTCCTTGGGACACGCCACATCTTTCCTGCTGTCGCTCTACCTATTGTATTGTATGTCCTATTGTGTGACTTGAGGTTGTGGCCACAGTCTGGTTGTGAGAGGACATGGGGGGCATCCGGAAATCATGGTAGAGGTCACTGTCTATGACTTCATGCACCGGCAATCTGGACCTGGTGATCCAGCATCAAAATATGTGCCAAAAACCACTCTAAGAGGATCCGAAAGTGCTTTGTCCACTCATGTGCAGAATAAAGGAATAAAAAAATGCATGACATTGGTAAAGTTTATCCTATTTATTCCACATTTACTGGAATCCTCCCTGTGTAGATTATCCTGTTAGATCTCTCATGTCTAGATGTAGCAGAGCTAACTTTGTCATGTAGCTGTTCTTATAATTTCATGCATTTCTCATTGTGTAGATGATGGCTGAGCCATGTGCCCGCAGGCCAGGTGTCCATGCCATCCATCCTTGTCATTGGATGCAGATCATACCATGCGCCGCACTAATTTGCAGCTGGATCTAGGAATAGCCGCTCTTCACTTTGGGAAGAATGCAGAGAATCCGGTATCATATGTCTCATTGTCAGTGGGTTTCACTTTCAGACCTTGCACGTTACTGACTATTCTATACAGCAAGTCTGAGATTCCTCCAAGGATTTCATTGGTATATGATTAATGATTATGTTCTCAGATTGTCGTATATAGAAGGAGCCAACAATTAGATTGGATGCATGACTTTGCCATAAACTGTATCTTTATATAAAACCATAGATGGCAAACATAAGTTCAAGCCGAGTGTAGTCGTGAGATAGTTATCTGAAGATTATTGAGAGATCCATGTATGTATTTTTAAGGGAGTGAGTAGAGTAAGACTAGTGGCGCTTGTCTCATGTCAAGATTCAACATTTCCAAACCATGGCCCCCACAAAATATGCTGTGGAGCAAAAGGATTTTTTTTTCCCTTAAATCCATAACACATTGTTTATTGAGCATTGAGTAGGACGGCCCACTGGACACTTAAAATGTACCGAAATTTCATACATGATTAGTGCAGATGATAATAGTAAACTTTGTCACATATCTTATTAAATAAATATGTTCCCATGTCCTTCTTTTTCCCCTGCCTTTCTTCCTTATTTAAGTAGTTTGTGTAAATCGGCTTTCCTACCTGTGTCCACTGACAGCTGAGAGGAGCCTGATAAATTGTCTAATGACTTCACTCTTTACAGTCCCTGGATAGTCTTGTCTCCTCAGAGAGAACATAAAGGGTGAAATAGGTATGGAAAGTGTTAATCATTAGCCATTTATTTTTCTGAAGGAGTTAAAGCTCAAAAAGCTTTTTAGATACACTGCTCACTATAGGGGAAAGAAGAAAAAAGGCACAGTGACGCTGCTTTAACTAAAGGGGTTGGACACTTTACCTCATGTTTTTTTGTAATGTGAGTGTGGGGTAATTTACTAACTTACATCTATTAAAAGTTCTGCACTGCTTTCTTTTTTTGAATCCGATATTTGTTTAAAAAAAAACAGGCTAAAGAAACCCTGCTCTGCTTTCTTGATATGTAAATTGAAGCCTCCTGTATTTTACTTCATCAGACAGACATTCCTGTCCATAAAATGGCGACAAATGGAGGGTCATGTGATCTCCAACTTTCCAAGAACAATCGCCCTGCCAGGACCTTGATCTTGCATTCATAATCCTGGCAGGGCGATTGCTTATGGACAGATAGAGATCACATGACCCTCCATCTGCAGCCATTTTATGGACAGGAATGTCTGGCTGATGAGGTAAAAGACAGGAGGCTTCACTTTACATATCAAGAAAGCGATGCAGAACTATTACTAGATGTATATTGGTAAATTACTGAATAACCTGCCCCACACACATTACACACTCATTACAAAAACATGAGGTAAAGTGACCAACCCCTTTAATGAAGACATTAAAACGTTGTCTATTATCATTTGCTCTATTAATTTTTTTTACAGTTTTTTAATGTTTCCACATATAAACTGTGTATTAGTATTTTGGGGCCCCGCACCCTATAATCATCTGCTCACATATGTCCATTTGTGATATTGAATAAATAATTTACAACTATTGGGGGTCCAAGCAACAATCTGATTTGTGTGGGCAATGGGTGATGAGAAATATTGGATTATTGGCTATGCGTGCTTGCTTATTTTGGCTTCGGTAGATATTTGACAACATTTGTATAGCTGTCTGTAAAATGGAAATTGGGTAGCCATACATATTCCACTCAGTTGAGCATGTGTGTTCAAAAAAATGAAGAGTGAGCTAGAAGTGGACCCCTAGATGGTGTATGTTTACCCTAAGTTTTAAATACAACTTCTTTTTTGGGTTTGGGGTGGGTAAGTGTGGACCATAATGACACAATTAATAAATCTGCCCCAATGGATTTTCTTAAAGGACATTTACCAGTAGGATGATAGATTGTAAACCACGCACACTGACATACTGGTGTGTGCCTTCTCTGGCATGATCTATTCTTCTTTTATCTTCTTATATCCTGGTTTTAAGGGAAAAAGGGCTTTAAAATTATGCACATGAGCCTTAGGGGCTCCATTAACACCTATGGAGCCTGGAGCTCCTTAGGCTTGTTTGCATAATTTTAGAAACCTTTAAAAAAAAAAAAAAAAAACAGGGCATAAGAAACTAAAAGAAGAGCAGATCCTGCCAGAGGGGGCACACACCATTATGTCAGTGTGCTTGGTTTACAATACTTCATCCTAGTGGTAGATTAACATTGTTCAATACCTCTGATCAAGGCAGATCTAGCTGTTTGATATTTGTTGGGACTAACATGTGATTTTATGGTAGGGAGGTATGGGACATTTGGAGCAGGTGTAGGACCACTCATCCCTCATCAGTGCCGGATTAATAATAGTAGACTGGAATGCCAGTCAGGTTAATAGGTTGTTAACTAGAGGATTTTGCTTGAATAGGAAGAAGTTAAGTCTTCCTGGTAATAATGATGGATGCGCTGCCATCAGACAAGATGGAAGAAAGGACGAGCTGTACTTCATACTCCTCATCAATGCAAGACCTGCATTAGGAGGCAGGGTGGTAAATTATTCATGGCAGAGCAGGATCTGAGAGCAGGATACAAAGCACAGCCAGCCACCTCCAGAGACGACACAACACAGGGCTCCTCTGCCCCACAATGAAATATCATTTCCATAGGATGAAGGGGATGGAGACCTCAATGCTAATTGTGAATCAATAAATTACAATAATAAAGTTTTTGGATTTACTAGTCAAGCGCTTTATACGAGACATAATTCTGGGAACTATTGTGTGGTGACAAGGCGTTTATGATTATACGTCAGTTGATGTCAGTAAATTTTACCCCGTTAAACTTGTGGATCCCTCAGGAAGGGGATGAGATGTCCTTCTATATGAAATATCCTTTCCAAAGTCCAATTTCTTTCCCACTGTTTCTTGGGCTTTGTTCTGACAGCAGCTATTAGACTTCTCATCTTATGTGCTACAGAAACACTAAGCCTCACTCCTGCAGCTGATATGTATGGACATGTATCTAGTGGGTCTCACGGTTAGAGGGAATCTCCCCTGTGGAGAATACTACGTCTCAGTCTGATATGGCTGCTTGACGGAAACGTCAACTATAATGTATGGTTTATAGTAATAGTCTTCTCATATGGGAAAGTGACACCATAAGGGCCCCCTAAACCTCTTGGGCCCTTGTGCGACCCCCCCTCAAGTTATGCCCCTGTTCATTAGGGACTCCAAGACCAGCCATGGCGAGAGTCCTCTGACATCTCCAGTACTTATGTCTTGCCACAAAAGGTATCAGTAGTTTTGTTGAATCTTCTTTCCCTTAACATCTGCCTCGGAAGAAGTCAGGAGGCCAACGATGGAAATACTACAGATTTTTATCTAACGTCTAGTGGGCAGCTTTTTAAAGCATTATTGTTATTAACTGGTTTATGGGATCAGTTCCGTGAAAACGCCACACCTCTCGGGTTGAATGGGACGAAGGAGAGGTGTAGAAATCCATTATTGTATTTGTAGAGACCTACCCATAGTGCCAGACAGTTTACATGTATGGTTATATACACCTTTGAGTAAAATTCAGATAGTGAACTTCCTCATGCAAAAACTCCTTTTAGTTTCCGGAAGCCATGCAGCTCAGCCCCGCACCTTTAAGCGATGTGTCGTTCGTGAACGAGCCGGCACAAATAGCTGGCTCTTGTTCGCGAACGGCTGGAGCCGGCTCCCCTCAGTGAGCCAATGGCTCACTTAAAATCGGGTTAAAAGTGGAGTGGTGCGGGGAGCCTGACTGGCCTGCGGCTCCCTATTATATGTTTAATAGGGAATTGTTCAGGAGCCAGATTGACTCAAGGTTTCCTCTTGTGGTCCCAGACAGCGCAGGACGTGCCATGCTCAGTGTTATTTTAAAACGACAAATCCTTGACTGCCAGGGGACAGGAGGAGCGAGAAGGTTTGACCAGAGATGGATTATCGCTGGAGCTCCTGCTCTGGGTCCCCCGATTCTTCCTCTTTAGGGAACCCTGGAGGGAAGATACAATCCAAATTTCTCCATCTTTTATCCATTGTATTGATGTCCTCAGGGCAGCAATACGATTGAAACCTATCAACCTGATCAATAAGTTACTGCTTAAATTGTTGGGACTTTGTAACATATAAGTGGATTTTAGTCGTAGTTTGGGCACTCTGGGGTCATTTACTAAGGGCCTAAATCGCGTTTTTCCGCCTCGTTACCCGAATAATTTCAATTTGCGCCGATTTTCCCAGAATTCCCAAATCCGGGGGTGTGGCCGTAAGAAAACCCGACGGATTCGGAAAAACCGCCGTATTTTAAAAAAAAAAAGTGTTGCTTGACATGCGCTTACCTGCACCCAGGGTAGGGCGGTGAACTTCAGTGAACTCTGGTGGACTTCAGCGCAGCAACGACACCTGGTGGACATCTGGCGCACTACCTTAGTGAATAGCTGGAAGACCCGAATCCTCCACCAGGACCGGGCAAGTAAATCTGCCCCATTGTCTGTAAAAGGTTCGCCTTCACTATCCTAGAGGACGAATGAGTGTAACGGAGATATCCAAGCGTTGGATCGCTCCATAAATTAAGATTGGAATAGAAACTCCCTTCAAGTGATTGGTAGCGATTCTATTGGCCAGACTTCCAATTAACAGTTCGATATCCTGTGGAAAGGGTGTAACAATTTAACATGGGATACCCTGTTTATCGTATTGGAAATGACACAAATTGAGGGATTTTGTATTGGGTCATAGCTTTAAAAGTTATTATAAACCAATGGGACCGCCCTATTTCTTGGAGCAATTCAGTGTATATAGGGAAATAAGGAAGTGGTACAGGATTCCTCCTAAAACTATTTGGGATGTAATTCTTTGGGATTCTGTAAAGCGTCTGCAACCTTTGGGATTCTGTAAATTGCCAGCCCTAAACATCTGTCTGTGGAAAGTGTAAAGAAGAATTAACAATGAAATCAATTGTAGTTTTCTCAGTTCATGAATATCTAAAACACATTTTTAGATTCCCTAGAAGAGGAAATATGCTAAAAAAGGGAAGAGAAACTAACAATAGTCCTATCGTGACACTGGGGACATCCCGGCTTTGTCTACGGGTGACACGAAAGCCGTTGACATCAGCAGACAGCATGCAATGATAATGAGTAAGATACACTAGGGATGGGGGATGGCGCTCTGTCATCTAAATTCTAATAAGGCTGATGTGTTACCTAAGCCCAGCTGGTGCCGGGTCTGCTTAGATACTATCCCCACATGTCCGCATGGATGTGCACCTCTGCTCATAGGTTTTTAAAGTTTATGTGAATAGCCAGATCTAAGGTGTCCGGTTGACAGACATTGAAACACAATGCCATAAAGTATAGATATATAGGGGGACATTTATCAGGGCTTCTAAGCAGGAAAAGTGATGTAGAAGTAGCCTTGAAATAATCGCAATACCTTACGAACAGCCAGGCATTGTAATTATTATCCCTTCTATGCAAGCTCCACGCCAAGGGGGCATGCAGGGGCGTGAAGGAGGCGCAGCCAGCGGAGTGGGCCAACGCGGGGCATTCCTCGCACAAGTGAATGTTCTTAAGCTGAAGTAAGAACCAGCGTAGAAATTTACGATGTGTGACCGTCCCACAGGATACATTAGGAGACCCTAATAATAATTCTTCATTTTATATAGCGCACACAGAACATGTCAAATTGGTCCCTGTCCCCATGGGGCTCACAATTTTAACAACCTAACAGTATGTTTTGTAGTGTGGGAGGAAGCCTGAGTACCCAGAGGAAACCCTTGCAAACACGGAGAGAACATACAAACTCTTTGCAAATTTTGGGATGGAATTCAAACCCAGGACCCCAGCGCTGCAAGGCAGAAGTGCTACCCACTCAGCCAGCGTGCCGCCCTGGCCTCTTGATGTATCCAGCAGCGCCAAGATATAGATCCCCTGTAGTACTCCGATGTAAAAGACTTCTCCCATGCATCTCCCATACTCTATCAAAGTATGTACTCTACCAAAGTCTACCAAAACCCATAAGGCTGCTGCACTTCACCTTTAAAAAAAAAAAAAAAAAAAAAAAAAAAAGGTTGAAGAATTCCATAGTCCAATGTGTGTACATAAGGGATAACACTGTGGTCTTATATGATATATAATTTTCATTTGCTCCTCTGCTGTCTCTGTGCTGCTGGAAGGAGATCTAGCTGCTGTAACTCCTTGATCCCTCTTCCCCCACAGAGCTGCTATATAATTTGATAACTCGGTGACCTTCGCCTGTCAGGTTAGCAAGACAGAATTCAGCAGAGAATTCACAGCAAAAGACAGATCAGAAAGGAACAAAGGGGGTGATAAGAGCTAAAGTAGGTGAAAGAAGCACTTTTTGCTTGTGAGGGGCACATTATAATATTTAATTTGTTCACTTGTGCTATTCATGTAAGTAACATCTTGAGTTTTCTTTAAATTAGTCTTAAAGGGAACCTACCACCACATATCTACCTATGAAGCTGCGCACCCTCGTCCATGAAGCCTGCGGCATGCGCAGAACAGCAGGCCCGCGGCTGCGCGTTCACTGCTCCGAAGCCGGAGCCACTGTGCATGCGCATGTACCAGGCTTCACAGAGAGGGAGCGCAGCTACGAGGAGCTGCGCGACGAAGATTTCTGGTAGAAGGAACAAAGAGGCTACTGGGGCGTGGAGTAGCCACACCGTGTAGCCTTAACTCCAGCTACTCCACGCCCCAGCAGCCTGTTTAGAAAATTTACATATTAGCGAAATAAAAGTTGTCAAAAGATTGTGGAAACATGAGAATTAGCCCTTAAAAGGGCCATCCTCACGTCCTATAGGTGTACTTACCACCCGATCTACCTTTAATAAGTTCCCTTTAAAGGAAGTCAGTCATCAGCTTTTACCCCATTAAACTACTAGCCCCCTCATGTAGGGTATGAAATGTCCTTTTTAGAATTCCCTCTTATTTTAAATCTCAACCGTTTATCTATAAAAAATCAAGTGAAAATAAGCAGAGAAGAGTCATATTTGCCTGAGTTGAGTCACGTTGAAAGGCTGCAGGAGTGTAACTTCAGATGCCACTTTCTTTGGTTCTTTTTTACCTAGCTATTTGTACAGAAGCAGTGGCCCGGGCATATTTGCCCCTGCATGCTTATTGTTGATGGTTCCTAGTAGATGAAGAAGGTCCAGTGCACACAGGAGAAGGAAGAGATTCTGCTGTCCTGTCTGTCTTTAGCAAACCTACAGAAGTAGCAGCAGCATGGAGAACATTATGCAGCAGTACTGAGCAATGGGTAGGATAGCATTCTTACCACATGGAGCAGCAAGATCCTCCCTTGAGATTATCTCTTTTTGGCAACTTTAATGGTTATGAGCACTTTCAGCTACAATAACAGACACAACTCAAGGGCAAGAGAGGAGCTGCTTTTTGAACATAAAATTCATAGATTTGAAGTTAACACACACACACATATATATATATTTTTTCAAGTCTTTCCTTTAAAAAAATTGGTACCACTCCTGCATTTGGTGTAAATAGCTTTTTGTGTCAATCTGGACGTAAATAAGTTCTTATTTGCTGATGCCAATAATCTCAACCATGGAAGTGCATTAACCGTTGCCTACATTAACTCCATACTGTCTCATTATACAAACGCCTCTTTTGTTGCTGTTCACTATGAAAAGAGCAGCCTCTCGGTGGTGCAGATAAGTGGGTCTGGCTGAGTCAGTAATGACTCATTAATTTCTATGCAGAGGGAGGATTACATCTCTGTGACCGAGCAGACAGAAGCTGTCAAAAATCTAGAATGGCCACTCCACGTAATGAAGAAACATCTTGTTCATGTCCCTGTCACACTCCCATGATTCTCCCTATGCACTGGATAGCTGATGAATACTATAGGAGGGTCCCACAGTCGTAATAGGTGATGATTTTTGCAGGCCTTAATACCCCTTTTATGTTGTATACAGGTCCAATCACAGCTTTAATGTCCTTTAGGTGATTCTTCCATGTTGATTATCCAGACTCATTATTTGAGTACTGTCATGGACTAGCACTACCCAATTGACAGTAGATACGCTAGTGTGGCCTATCCATTAAGGGGTAGGGCATGTCCAGCATAGGCTCAAGTGGGTGCAGAAAGTGGGAGAGAGTGGTCCACATGACCTTCGGAAGATGTTACTTATGTCATCGGATCTGGATGGGACCCCATCACATTTGGATACCAAACACATCATGTTTCCACCAGAGGTTCTGCATATCTCCCCACCCAGGGTCCTTGGAGAGAGAGCTTTTGCCGCTGTAGTGGAACGTGGTAAGCCGCTTACCCCGCACAAACGCATCAGCCACACTTTACATTACCACTGCTTTTCAGTAAGCAATATCCCTCCTCCAACTAGATCATGAATATTTAAGAACCTGACGAAAGGAGCAGTCCGCCCCCAAAATGCGTAGTTCATTATTCAATACTTTATGACTAAAGTGAATTTGTTATCAAACTTGGTTGAGCCTGAAATCTAAGTAGCAGCGCACTGAGGAAGCTCCACTTTTTTCCTTTAATCCACTGTCACCCCAGGGTCCTAGGACAGATTGTCACCCAGGTAAGCGTTCATCCCTTTCCCGAGAACCTGAAAATGCAACCGGTTCATGGCTAGGATATACCCTAACTCCCTATGAAATTTTGGCTCTCGTCTGTCTGTAGGGGACTGCTTTGAAGTTGGGCTGTTTTTCCAGCTAGGCTTCTACATGGTGTGAGATTTCCCAGTTGGAGTTTTTGGAGCTAACCACCTTATGAGCCAGATGCTCTGTCGCATATTATATCAGGCTATAATTCCCAGGCCTGATATAATATTACATTCCCATGCTCTCCACAAAGAGGATCTTTTAAGCCTAAGGTTTTCGAAGAGTTAACATTAGTAGAAGTGCTGGAAGATCCACTTTAAAGAGAACCTGAAGGCATTCTGTCATTTAATGTGATCAGATACATACATGGGGTAGACGTTGCAAATGTAACTGGGTTGAAGCACCTTAGATGACATCACCCTGGTCACATGCCATTAAGCGCTGAATGCTGAGTATAGGCATGTACATGATGTGTAGATGGGACGGTCTGGCCAAGCAGGCCACGTCCCAACCGATGCCAGGTAACATAAGATAAAGTTGATTTTATGGGGATGTGAGGGAAACAATTTTTAGCTAAAATAAGGATGTCAGTTAGTTAATAGGGTTCAATGGGAATCTGTCACTAGCTGTATTTGTGAAAATGTGGTGACAGGTTCCCTTTAAATGCCTGCTGTATTTATCACAAAAAAGTGACATCTCTAAGAATTGGGTGGATTTACACCAAAATGTAGCCACCTGGTCATCTACTTGTTCATTCTACACACAGTTTTCCTGTCTACTTAATATTATTTAGAATAGTAGTCCACCTGTTTGTAGCGCTGAGCGTTGACAGCTTCTTGGTAAGATCCTTCAGTCGCCATCTGAGCTTTTGTTATAGAAGACTCTGCGTTTCGCTCCAGGCACCAGACTAGTGACTGCTCCCTGCCGAGAGAGACGTCACTTATTGCTTTTCTGCTCAATATGTTGGGATTGTTTGCACATCTATATTAAATGATACCTCATTTGCTATGCTCTGATGCCTTTAATAATTTCCTTCGTTTGTAGCGGCGGTGACTTTGATAAATGGCGTCCTGTTTGTGAGCACGGAATTAACGCAAATGGCTGAGACTCTTCTCAGACTGGATGGATCATTTATTCACGGTGTGTGGAAACTATGACTGCCCATAACTCTCATCAATGTGCTCGCCTTGTAGGATGACACATATTCCAATATCACTTTGTGAAGATGGTAGATTTGTCACCTTAATGTCTCGCATAGGCCAGATTATCAATATATGCATGACCACCCTGAGATCAGCGTCGTATTATATTCTACAAGACAGTCTGGGGCTTGATCTTTTGTATCTGGGGACATTCGTCATTGCTTAGTCCATGGCGTTATGCAGCTCTGTGAAGGTGGGCATGAAGAGGTCTTATTTAGTCAAGTCTGGACAAATCCCAGGAGCAGCATACTAAGAATTTTTACTATTTAGATTTTTAAAAAATCTTAATTATCTTAATGTGTATCGTTCTTAGGTGCCTTATTAATAATTATCAGTCTTATTTTGAAATACTGGCTTCTCATTAGTTTAGATTGTGAATCCTGCTCATTGATGATAAGTCTTTGGCTACATTCACACGGCTGTATGGGGGATGTATATACGCCATGGACGGCAATGTGGGTAATTGTGCCGTACAGGAGTGGACCATAGCGTTCCGTAGCCAGGAGAAAGATAGGACATGTCCTAAACTTCCCTGTAATACGGCGCCATCCGTATGGAGAGGGGCAGAGTGAGCGGCGCTCATATCCTCCTCCTCTCCCCAGCGCCGCCGTGTGCATGCCGTGCTACGGTACGGCGGGCACACGTTCGTGTGAATATACTCTTACTTTTTGTGTCTTGGAATTGCATAGTAAGGAAACCTTCACCTTATGGAGATTGCATTGGCAGGCCACCTTTTTTTTAGTTGAATTGAGTCCTGTATGCACCAGTGGGGATTCTCGGTAAGAAATACAGGCAGTCCCCGGGTTACATACAAGATAGGTACTGTAGGTTTGTTCTTAAGTCGAAACTGTATATTTTATCATTGTAGTTCCCGACAATTTTTTTTTTTGCCCCAGTGACAATTGGAGTTTCAAATTTTTTTTGCTGTAATGGGACCAAGGATTATCAATAAAGCTTCATTGCAGACAATTTTAAGCTGATTATTGCAGTCTGGGACTATTTTAAAGCATCCAGAGAGCTTCACCAGAGGTCACAGTGGGCAGAGGGGTCTGTCTGTAACTATGGGTTGTCTGTAAGTCGGGTGTCCTTAAGTAGGGGACCGCCTGTATTCAAATTAAGAAGTGCTACTTTAAAGCCAGTAGGGTAACTTGAAGCTGATGGGCCTCAGTGCAAATTCTGTGCCAGACCACATACTGCTGGCATACTTTTATAAAGTACTGAAATGATTTAGAAAGCTGGCAAAGGCATTTTAAAATCGGAATTTGTCACCAGCTAAAAATGACATTCCTGGTGACAGGTTCACTTTAAGCTCCTTCTGAATCAATGTGTGACTTTCAAGAAGCCTAATAACATTATGTGGGTTAAAAGCCAAACCAGTAAGTCTCTTCCTAAAGGAAATTGTAGCCAGTGATCTATAAATGTTATTACATCGCATCAGTACAGAGTATGTTTGGATAGGTAAGAGACCTTGGATGAAGGTCAGGAAACAATTAATTATTCTTATTGAGATTGCCTTTGTAGGCTGCTTTCTTTTTTTTAGTTGTATGGAGTCCTGTGTCTGCCACTGGGTTAAGGAATATTCCAATTAAAAATTGGGAAAAGGGAAACTAGGCCAACAGTGCTACCTTAATTGAAACCTATTATCAAAATCAATCATGATAAACCATGATATATGTTATCCATGGCCTCCTCCTCCTTCAAGACTTTTACACTGTACAGGAGCACTTTACCACTTCTATTGTGTGCCAAACAAATCAGGCAGAAGGATAGGAGAAGTGCCAAGGGAGCAGGGAGGAGGGTGACCGTTTAAGAGCCTGTGAGGCTACAGCACGGGAGACAGAGGTCGCACTAACATTTTTCTGGAAGGGTAATAATACTCCTTTTACCATTTTTGAGGAGTATTTTTAGCCGATGAGGAGTATGAAATTTTTAGGAATACAAATATATAACTCCTAGTCGTGTATATATTTATCTATTAATGTCTACTAACGATCTAATAAACGTCTATTAATACAAGAAAATCATTAAAGCCTGAAACACGGCACACAGCACCTGGCACACTCGCCACACACAGCCCCTGGTGCACACACACTACACACAGCACCTGGCACACACACGCCACACACGGCACCTAGCACACTCGCCATACACGGCCCCTGGCACACACACGCCACACACGGCACCTAGCACACTCGCCATACACGGCCCCTGGCACACACACGCCACACACGGCACCTAGCACACTCGCTATACACGGCCCCTGGCACACACACGCCACACACGGCACCTAGCACACTCGCCATACACGGCCCCTGGCACACACACGCCACACACGGTCCCTGGCACACACTCGCCATACACGGTCCCTGGCACACACTCGCCATACACGGTCCCTGGCACACACTCGCCATACACGGTCCCTGGCACACACTCGCCATACACGGTCCCTGGCACACACTCGCCATACACGGTCCCTGGCACACACTCGCCATACACGGTCCCTGGCACACACTCGCCATACACGGTCCCTGGCACACACTCGCCATACACGGTCCCTGGCACACACTCGCCACACACGGTCCCTGGCACACACTCGCCACACACAGCACCTGGCACACACACGCCACCTAGCACACTTGCCACACACGGCACCTGGCACACTTGCCACACACGGCACCTGGCACACACACGCCACACTTGGCCCCTGGCACACTCGCCACACACAGCACCTGGCACACTTGCCACACACTACACACGGCACACTCGCCATGCACACTATACACAGCATACGCACACTACACACAGCATACGCACACTACACACAGCATACGCACACTACACACAGCACACACACTACACACAGCACACACACTATACACAGCACACACACTATACACAGCATACGCACACTACACACAGCATACGCACACTACACACAGCATACGCACACTACACACAGCATACGCACACTACACACAGCATACGCACACTACACACAGCATACGCACACTACACACAGCACGCACACTACACACAGCACACACACTACACACAGCACACACACTACACACAGCACACACACTACACACAGCACACACACTACACACAGCATACATACACACACTACACACAGCATACATACACACACTACACACAGCACACACACACACACTACACACACACATTGCGCACACAGCACTACACACACAGCATACACACAGCACCTGGCTCACTCACTACATACAGCATACACACTACACACAGTACACATAGAGTGCAGTGAGTACAGTGTGGGTTTGCTCTCACATTGCCCTGCTCTCCGGTCCTGCCAGAATCACGTAATCGCTGATACACAGGCCTGCAGGGAGAGCTGGAGCAGCAGCCCCGAACCCGCATGTCTCCCCCGGGGTCTGCGCTCTCGCTGGGGGTCTCTGCAACGCGCCGCTAACACGGATCACGGCGTCACATGTCCAGCGGAGCGGCCCTGCGCTGCGACCGCGCCACTGATATTTCTCTCCTTTGCGGCGCGCGCCGAACCCCTCAGCCTGCGCGCTACAGGAAATAATTGCCATGCGTACTTTGACGCATGGCAATTATTTTGGGGGGTAATGGCGCCTCATCATGCGTCTATGACGCTTGGTGAGGCGTTAATGCGACCTCTGACGGGAGGACTATGCTAATGCCCACATAGCTCATTAGCATAATTGTAAAAGTTGCTTTTAGAAGTAAGAAGGCCATGGATACCAAATACAAAAGGGTTACCACAGTCTTGGTGCCTGGATATATAAATAAGTGACCCTCGTTTATCATGCTTGATACTGATGGTAAATTTCCTTTAAATAAATTCCATCCACATCAACATCTGATTTTCAAAAAGCCTAGTAACATAATGTGGCCATGAACATAGGTCAGGGAGTATTACATTCTCTGTATTAAGATTGCCTTTGCAGGCCACCTTTTGAGGCATATGGAGTCTTAAAAAGTGTTGAAGGTCTGACATTTATATAGAGGCAGCTGTCTTTTTTAAAGGGAACCTGTCATCAGGAATTGGCCTAATAAACCACTACCAGTATGTTCAGAGAGTGGGACTGCTTGACTTCAGTGTTAAACTCTCCGCCTCCCTGACTTTATACATCTAACTTCAAAGTTGGATTTCTGGGTGATGCCTCCACACTGGGCCATAAACTAAACATGATCTGGAAGCTGTTCAACTGCTTGACAACATACCGGTAGTGGTTTATTAGGCCAATTTCTGATGACGGCTTCCTTTTTGGGTAGCTCAGGAGGCATAATATTTCTTTTACAATCCAGTCTTGCATAGAATTGGTGCCTGGTATAAGAGCAGGGACCAGGCGTTGTCCTGTGTGTCTTCCTTGTATAGATTTCACATGGGACCTGCAGGGCATTTCTTTACGTTGGATTCCGTCACATTCTAGGAAATCTATCATTGTTCCTTTAGCCAGATGATAACTTCAAGCTGGTTATGTAATTGTTTGCCTACAACATCCCAACTGATACATCCCATGGGAGATGCCTGCCTGAATGAGGATGAATCAGTCACATAGCGAGCAAGCTTCAGACTGAATTATTTGGTAAATTCACTCCAAGGGTCTCCTGATTTTCTAGCCTGAGGAGAAATGCTAGGAAGAGATATTGTATATTCCTCTAGATAAAATATACCTTGTACAAATTGGATTTACTGAGACTGACTGACTGACGTCTTCCTCTCCTGGCTCCCCCATGAACATGTATGCCTGGATCAGTCAGGTGTGCATGTATTTATCATAAAGCATCGACAGCTACCAGAGGTGTCCATCTATCCATCATTACATTATAAAACTAGGCCCTCGTGTTCCAACAGTTATGGTATCAGTTTCTAAAAGTGAAAAAAAACAAAAAAACATCCATTTGCTTTTATGCATTATGAACCAAACATACCTTGAGAATGCTGTGGCTGCACTGATGCAGAAACATATCTTGTTAAATCCTTGAACTGAGTGATTTTGCTGAAAAAACAATTATGATAATGAGGCTCTCACGCTCCTGCTCCAGCCTTGTCCTGCCCAGCATAAGCCAAGAATACGTAATCACTGTGTTGTCTCTGACAGGCAAAATTAATCGCTGCATCATCCCCGAGCTGCTGTGTATGAGTCATCCAGCTTAGGTTGATTAGTTCTGTCTGGACAGTTCTGGAAGCTCCATGTATAATGTGTTTATGTAGCATCCAGCTTTCCCAAGGTCCTGATTTTTTTGAGCAAAACCACTCAGATCAGGGATTAAACAAGATATGTTTCTGCATCAATGTAGCTACAGCATTCTGAAGGTATGTTTGGTTCACACTGCATAAAAACAAAATGTAGATTTCCTTTAATTAAGTAATTTAGAGAAGAGTCTGTCGAGCCACGTTGGAAGACGCAGTCTGGAAGGGGAGGTGCTCATGATTGAAGCAGTTGTAGCTCAGAGTGCAGTCGCAAGTTGTATTTACAATGCTTTTGTTACCATCGATTTTTCTTAATGTTAACACAATGTAAACACAATGTAAACAAACACAATGTTATTGCGTTTTAAAAATGGTTTAAGTAACGCAACATGTGAATGCACCCTAAAGTCCGACTCTATCTGCACTTGGACGGAGTCGAAGATGAGGGCTGATAAGAAGTTCGTTGTTTATCATTACATGGAAACCAAAATTGTAAAATTAGAAGACTTTATCTGTCTCGGAAAAGGTAAACTTAAGATTGAGGTAGCAACTATACACAGAGAGGCAATGCTACCTCTTGAGGGCTCGGTGAAAACATTTTGGGGGCTGGAGGGTGTTTGCTTCTTTTCTGGTTGTGTCACCCCCTCATCCTCATAGACTGTAAGCTCTTGTGTCACCTCCTCATCCTCATAGACTGCAAGCTCTTGTGTCACCCCCCTCATCCTCATAGACTGTAAGCTCTTGTGTCACCCCCCTCATCCTCATAGACTGTAAGCTCTTGTGTCCTCTCATCCTCATAGACTGTAAGCTCTTGTGTCACCCCCTCATCCTCATAGACTGTAAGCTCTTGTGTCACCTCTCATCCTCATAGACTGTAAGCTCTTGTGTCACCTCCTCATCCTCATAGACTGCAAGCTCTTGTGTCACCCCCTCATCCTCATAGACTGTAAGCTCTTGTGTCACCCCCTCATCCTCATAGACTGGAAGCTCTTTTGTCACCTCTCATCCTCATAGACTGGAAGCTCTTGTGTCACCCCCTCATCCTCATAGACTATGAGCTCTTGTGTCACCCCCTCATCCTCATAGACTGTGAGCTCTTGTGTCACCCCCTCATCCTCATAGACTGAAAGCTCTTGTGTCACCTCCTCATCCTCATAGACTGCAAGCTCTTGTGTCACCTCCTCATCCTCATAGACTGCAAGCTCTTACCAGCAGGGCCCTGAAGCTTGTTTCCATATGGCTCTGTAATGTCTTATTTTATTTGTATATGAATTATGAATTATAAAGCGCTATGAAATATGATGGCGCTATATATAAATAAAGATTATTATTATTATAAAAATAGTATAAGCAAAGTAAATCGTATCTTTATCGTGCATGAGCCGATCCTGCAGCCCATGCACAGTGTAGCCAGAGTATTATTTTTATTGTGATCCCAAACAGAGATGCTATAAGACAATTTGGGACATTAAACCCCAGATCCCTAAGGATTCACTCGCTTGTCACTCTTGTGGACTTTGTACCTCTGTCAATCCTCCACAGTCTTTTTTTATGAATGAACAGCTTGCACATGTTACAGTTGTGTCTTCCTCTCGGCTTCTCTGAGTGATGCTTGATGGAAGTTCCTGTTATACAGGAAGTGGGATATTAAACAGGAAGTCAACAGCATTCTCTTCTCCTTGTCTCACATCCTTAGCTTCAGTGATGTCTTCTCTATCTGATTCCCCAGTTGTTGACTTTGCTGTGGAATAGTACAAGACTTTACAATGAAATTATTAGTTATGGTTAAAGTAAAAAAAATAAAGATTTGGAGAAAAAATACTATTTTGTTACTAAAAATGTATTCCGAAATGGAAATTCACTTTCGACGGAACTCCTTTTTCTTAAAGGAAATCTACCATTTGTTTTTATGCATTGTAAACCAAACATACCTTGAGAATACTGTAGCTACACTGATGTAGAAACATATCTCGTTTAATCCTTGATCCGAGTGGTGTTGTTCAAAAAACAATGATATAATTCAGGAACTTGGAAAAGCTGGGTGCAAACTGGCCAACACATTACACTGAGCTTTCTGAACTGTCCAGACAGGACCAATAAACCTGAGCTGTATGACTCATACACAGAAGCTGGGGCATGGTGCAGTGATTGATTACTTCTGCCTATCAGGGACAACACGGTGAATACAGCGTTCTCTGGAGCATTGCATAATAAAGGTTAGATGAGAAGTGCCAGAGCAGCCACAGGAGCGACAGAGCCTCATTATCATAATTTTATAATTGTTTTTTGAGCAAAACCACTCGTATCAGTGATGAAACAAGATATATTTCTGCATCAGTGTAGCTACAGCATTCTCAAGGTATGTGTGGTTCATAATGCATGAAATCAAACGGTAGATTTCCTTTAAATTATTCTATCCACCTCTAGTTTATTTCACTACATATTTACGCAGTTACATAATTCTCACTTCCAGTTCTCTATAGATGTGGTGTATAGAAAATCGGATGCAGATACAAATCGTTGAATTGTGGAAAGTCTTAAAAAAATGTCATGGCGCTCTCTCTCTATAAATACCATGACTTAATAGGAAATTGTATATTGTTTCAGTAAACAATGTGATTTGCTTTGTGGATAATGTTATCATTGTGGGAGCGTTCCCAATCCAAACTTTCAGCTAACCAGACAAGTCTCAAATCTGGGCAACATCCTCTTGTGGCTTATAGAGCAGTAAAGCATCAAGTGACATATGAAGTTGGTTTCAGTTGTTGGCAGATGTAATTTTTGAGGGAGCAGGTGCAGGCTTGGTCTCATAGGAAATAGAAGGTAGGCTCAGACGTCATCCGTTTACATGTTGATTATTACATTTTTGGTCCTGTGGAACATATTTCCATTGGATCATTCCATAGACAGGTGGATTATGGGTACTTAGAAAACTCTTCTATTCTCAGCAGGGAGGATTAAGCCACAGTCAAGTGGTTGACACCTTAGGGCCTCGTGGACTGCCCCCCCCCCCTCCCCTCCCCGAACGAACACAATGACATACCCTGGAGCGGATACCAGCCTGAAGGTATCAATTACTTTCTACTTTACTAATAGCTTCTTCCCTTAAGCTGGCCAATGAACAGCTGAGTCTCTAACATTTCTCATGGGCACTGTAATATCTCTAGTATAACATCACAAGGGCACACACACTACTCCATTTTCCTGAATTTGATGCTAGCAATAGAAACCCTAAAACTACTTAATTGTGGTACTACACCAAGAGTGCGATTCACCAAGATCGTGCGCGCGATATCCTGCATGTGTCGCTTCCCCGCTCAGGTCCAACAGAGTTCACCTTCTTCTTCCTGGTGTATGTAAGTGCATTGTCTTGCAACACAATTTGAAGTTTAAATCCCGCGCTTAGTCCGAATCAGTCGGGTTGTCAGACGGCCACTCCCCCGATTTGTGTGAAAGTCGTCGCGATTGCGCCAAAAACCCCTGCTAAATTCAGCGCAAATGAGAAATAGTTGGGAAACCCAACGGAAATGCGGTCCATGGACCCTTAGTAAATGTGCCCCCTTGTGTTTTTTTACAGTAACATGCAAAAGGTGTGAAAAGAGAATGCTTTCAAAATCAATCGCCACCATGTATTCGATGTGACCACTCTTTACCTTTTCCAACAGTATCAGTTCTTCGAGGTATGTACAGATACTGTGTGCAGCACCTACCTAGAAGAACTGTTAGGGGCACATTTAGTTACCTGTCCTACGAAGTTCCCCGAAAGAGCATTGTCCAACAATAATGCACTGTGCTACAATTCACTAAGATCGTGCGTCCAATATCCTGCATGTGTCACTTCCCCGCTCAGGTCCTCTTCCTAGTGTATGTAAGTGCATTGTCTTGCAACACAATTTGAATGTTAAATCCCGCTCTCAGTCAGAATCAGTCTGATTGTCCGACGGCACGCCCCCCAATTTCTGTTGCCTGAAAGCCAGCACAGCTGTGCCAAAATCCTACTGAGTGTGACACAATCCCAGCAGAGACACCTCTCAAAGCAGCGCAAACCCGAAAACGTCGGAAAGTCTGATGAAACTGCGCGCATGGACCCTTAGTAAATAAGCCCCATACTGTTTAAAAAGTAAAGAGTGGTCATGCCAAATTAGATCTTTAAAGCATTTTCACTTTGGTAGTAAATATACCGGCCATGAGGCGAGTTGAGCCTGTTGCCTCAGGTAGCACTGCCTGCAGCTGGATAGGGGGCAGCATCGGGGGCACATTTATCTGCTACAAATCAGGACCTGCCACTTAAAACTAGCGTCTATTCATACCTGATGTTAGGATGGGTGTGAAAAAAAAATTACCTGATTATATTACTACTGAGTGGGGCAGATGGTGGGTTCATCGCTGCTCATGCTGACCAGAGGTGTGCAAAAAGTTTTTGCTCTTAATAAATCACAATACAAATATATATTACACAATGGAAGCCAATTGCATACGTTTTCCGCCATATAACTCTATAAGGTTACAGAAATCTACAAAACTGTATGCAAAATAAAGGATTTGTACAAACATCCTTACTGTGACTTCTAATGTAGCTGTAAATTACTATAAGGGGATCATTATCCCACCTCTAATCCATTAATGGTTGTACCTGACGAAGGAAAATGACATCCTCTCCGTGTGAGCCCGGCTTGTAGTGTTTCTGGCAGGCATGTTCACCTGACCCCCCTGTTGTACGTGGGCTGGGGATCCTGTTCCCCCTCTGTGGCTTGTGGGAGCAGCGGCTCACGTCAGCAAGGCTATTTCTGTCGGTTCAGACCTCTGAGTGTATAATGCGGTTTGATTTGTGCATCTTTGCATGGACATTGGAGAATTACTTACAGATGCCAGACACGCCATGAGGAATATTAGGCAGGGACACAACCCTTCTCCATACACCACTGTAAGCAATGCCATTATGACCCCACGCCACATCATACCTTCTACCCACACCACCACGTGCCACACCATCGTGCAGTCGCAGCCTGTAATTGAGGCACGTGACAGCGTTTTATTTCTTCTTTTTCTGATCTCGATAGCAATAAACTGTGGCCTCCCCACCAAGAACCACTTATTTTAACACACATTAAAAAAGAAATCCATTTTGTCATTTCTTCTTCTTTCAGAAGGCGATATGGCTCTCGTGCCTCGTCCATTACAGCACGCACCGGCTGCCTCCAAGTTTAGTTAGGTCTAATGGGTTTCGATAATGAGCCTCGCTATAAGTGGGAGGGGGATAGGGGTGTTAACCATGGAAACACAGAGATTTTGTTAGGGGCTTCTGTGAGTGTAAAAGGCTTCCTATGTGTAGAGATATTGATTTTTAGAAAACAATAAGGGCCAGGGCTGCATATTACTTCAGGTCCTAAGAGATGGGTCCCCAGAATGAATTTCTATAATCTTACTTTAACAGGGAGACTTTATTACCAATTTTATATTAAAAAAATTGGTGAAAAATGGCATTTTCCACTTGTCATCTTGGAAGGATAACTACTGTTCCAGGGATCCCTATCCACCAGTTCTGGCATCCAGAGGCTATCTTTCAGGGTCAGTTAGGTACTTCTGTGCCAGGATCTATGGCAGAAATGGGACCCCCGTCATAAAACCTTCAACTCTATATAAGTTCTTAGGAAACAGATTGGTATTGTCACTGTACTATGTCTGTCTCCCCAATCCTGCACCTAATATGGGCAAATCACCGTACAACCACCCCTTTCCTGCATATATGGGCTCAGCACAGTACTACTACTCATTTTCTGTATATACAGTATGTGCAAATCACTGTGCAACTACTCCTTTCCTCCATGTAAGGGCAGAGCACAGTACTACTACTCCTATCCTGCATATGCAGTATAGGCAAATCACAGAGCCACTACTTCTATCCTGTATATATGGGCACAGTACTCCTACTACTATCCTGTATATTTGTGCACATCACAGTACATTTACTCATATCTTGGATATATGGGCACAGCACAGTACTACTTTTATCTTATACATTAGTAGTCACAGCACTACTATTTCTATCCTGTGTATATGGGTACAGCACAGTACTACTACTCCTATCTTGTGTATATAGGAACATCACAGTACTACTCCTATCTTGCATATTTGGAAACAACACAGTACTTATAATCCTCTCCTGTGTATATGAGCACAGCACCATATTATTCTTATTATTTATTTATTCATTTGTGCTGTACAATCAATAAGGGGTTTACATTAAGGCTACATTGACACGATGTATGGCCGCCGTACCATAGTATGGCGGGCATACATCGGCGCCGGGGAGAGGAGCAGGGGATGAGCGCAGCTCACCCTCGCCCCTCTCCATAGGAATACATAGCGCATGACGCTGTATCATGTAGAGAGATAAGACATGTCCCATCTTTCTATGGGCTACAGAACGGTATGGTGCCGCATGTGTGCTGCACTGTACCACTCCTGTACTGCACCGTGAGGCCAAAGAAGTGTATGGGAGACATATATACATCGGCCCTATATACGTCCCCCATATGTTCATGTGAATGTAGCGTAAGACAAGAAAAAGTACAAAAACTACAGCGATCTGGAAAATGGTGGAAGGAGGACCCTGCCTTTGAGGGCTCCCAATCTATATACTAATACTCTTAGACCTCGTGAATGTGAGCACCGATGTCCATAGGAAGTGACTACCAGCGCCACAAAGATGGGCAGGAATAGGACCAGTATAGTATATACCTGCACCTGCTGCTAATTGGCTGTCGGAGCTAATTTCCAAGTTACCGCATGTAGTATTTTTAATGACCAATCTTATGTCCCTCTAGGAGATCCTTGTTGACACATATTTCTTACTGCTTCTCATCTCACTAGGATGCAATTGAGATGATGTCCCAAAACAGAGCCCAAAATCCATGACTCTCCCACTGAATAGGGGATGGTTGGGAGGAATGCTTATTCGCGTCTGGTTGTGAACTGTTGCACAGAAAAGGTGCTGTGGCCGGTGGAGAGTCTTAGTATTGTCCTAAAAATCCTCTAGATGCCACTTTAACTATTCATAATGAGTCATAATTGGAGTTGAGTTGCTTTCTTATAATGGAAAACTGTCTCTCTCCTACCAAAAATTAATCCTTGCTGTCCTGTTAAAATAATGATTTCCATTGCAGATGCTATTTACGGGCCACAATTGCAGCAATTCTGTAATTTGAGGTTCCTTATCATGTGTTTCACAGTTGGGTGAAGGACGTTCTCTTAACGGAGATCCTGTGATTAGTAATGTGAATGGTTTCTCTGAAACTAGAATTTTAGTCTTTGGGTCAAGGACATTGTACGCTTCATTATCCTTGTGTGATTTCCAGCGTAGGTTTCCAGCAGCTGGATGGAAAGAGCCTCATGTATCAATTCTTGTGGAAACCGTGAGTTTTCTGGAGGGAACCAGGGTTTGAGGGTCATAGATAACTTTTGAGGGTGTGTTCACATGTTCAGTTTTTCTGATGAAGTATTTGTATCATCAAGAGTGGATTGAAAAAAATAATTGTATGAATACTCATTTTATGATCAATGATTGCTTTTCATATCAAAAACTGTAGCAAAATATGTGACCATACCATGGCACAGTAATATCATCTTTTATATTTGTTACATGGTTTGTGAGCATATCCTCTAATTGTGATAGTAGCAGCATGTCTCGTAGGATCCTTTAGAAAGATCCATATCTAAGGAACCCATTCAGACTTAGGCTATATTCACAGTAACGCGTGTCCATCGTACCGTAGTACGGCGGCCCGGGGGAGAGGAGGAGGGGCCCCTCGCCATAATGATATTTGGCGCACAGCGCCGTATTCCTGAAAGAGATAGGACATGTCCTATCTTTCTCCCGGCTACGGAACGGTAGGGTGCCGCACGTGTGCTTCACCGTACCGTTCCCGTACCGCACTGTGTGCCCATTGCCGTCTATGGGGGACGTATATACGGCGTATATAAGTCTTCCGTATATACATCCCCCATACGGCAGTGTGAATGTAGCATTAGGGGAGAATTTATGACTGCTTCTACTCCAGTTCATGCCCTGTGCCTGTGTATATATTTAAAAACTGCACACGTTGATGTATAATCCCCCCATAGCCCGTTTCTGGATTCTTCAGATTTCATATGGAAACCATTGGATATTGTATAATGGAGGTAGGCAGAGGCTAAATACTAAAATGGAGTATCTGATATGGGATTTTATTATAAAGGAAATCACTTATACCCTGTATTTATACACATATATTTAGTTGGGTTACCGTTGCATTATATTCCTTCTCATACTAAACTATTGTAGTCCAGCAGTCACAGGCAGTGCCGCCGTCCCCCTTCCTGTAGTCTGAATTGCAGGATGCTGACATTCCCTCTCGTATATATGCAGATGCCTTCTTGCTGACCTGTAGGGATTCTATGAGCAGCAGATGTGAACCTTCCATTGTTCCGGTTTCCATTTTTACTCTACAGCACCCCATCCTCCACTACTCAGGAAGAGGCCCTGACGTAAGGATCCTGTGCTCTGGAGGTCATTGGATCAATTCATTATGACCTAAATAATAATGAGAAATAGAAATTTGAAACCAGATGTGGTGATTGTGAGAAGTGTAGAAGATGTGTATTCCAAACATGGATGAAGCAGATGAAGTTAAAGGAACACTCCAATCAAAGCTGATTCATTGAATAATGAATGGCGCAGGGCCTGAAGAGAGGAGCAGGACTCATTTTCATTATATTCTTAGAACCTGGAGTCCAGGGGTTAGACAAACTCTTTGCTGCCTGAGGCGAGCTATAGAATGGCACCCCCCCCCCTTCTGCCTCCAGTAGTTGTATATCAGGTTATTTTTTTAGTAAGTGGGTTTTCCATGGTGTGTCTTACATTGGGTGTGAAAAGACATTGGGGCATATTTACTAAGAATGTAAGAAACTGCACTAAAAGTGCTCTGCCCGTGTATAATGCGGGTGCGCCAGATTCATTAAGAACTTGCGCCAGAAATCATGAATCTGCCGCTTCCCCACACTGGCCCGACAGAGTTTACTAACTTTGTTGTGGTGCACCTTCAATGTAGGGCGTGCAACTGACTCTGCATGCTAAATCTGGTGCACTGTCCGACTGAGCACCGGAACACCCCCTAATTTTTGTCGCATGGAGGCCAGCGCAGCTGCACCACAAACCGGTGTACCACAATAGTGGTGCGGAGACTTCTTAAATACCTGTGTAAGCATTTTACACTGGAAAGAACGTGCAACGTCCAACAGAAAACTGTCGCAAAGCCCTTAGTAAATGTCCCCCATTATTTTTAAGTGTCAGGTTCTGCTTTTCAGCAGGTGACTGTATCTCTGATGCTGCCTCCCATCTTTCTGCAGGTGCTGCTGCCTGAGGCAAGAGACTCAACTTGCCTCATGGCTGATGCACCCCTGCTGCAGTCATGCTTCTTCCTTCAGAACCTGCAAAATGTATAATTTAGCCTTGACTGGAGTGTTTCATTACACCTGGCCTCTACTCACTTATAAGTAAAAAAGATGTCCCGACACAAAGTCGGCTTGTCTTTATTGTGCAGCAAAAGACAAAATACAGTACTCTGTACAATTATAAGAATCCTAGGATCGCAACAATCTGCTATGCTGAAGTGGGCACAGAATTGAATGAGCTGCAATGCCAACCGCTATATATGCACTGATATATGGTCAGATTTGGGCATCGCCCTGAGTTTTTACATCCAAATTTTGCTTTGGTTATCTGGACACCACCAATGATCTTGTAGCATCTACATCCCCGGTACGGTTTAATATGACAAAGGGGCTATGAAGCTCTCTCAGACTTTATAATCTTTGCACAGAATACGTTTTTTTTAAGACTCCATGTTTGTCTGACTTGAAGATTGTGATGTTTTTTGTTCCAGTAATCTTCCATCCTCATCCCGTGCTCCTACTCTCTGTCAGTCATTGCCTGATCACACAGAGCGCCTCTGACAGATGCACATCACATCTTCGGCATTAAACACTATGTACAGTCGTTGCCTGTAGGTTTCACACATCGGCTCCCCACAACATGCAGTCTGTTGACAAGCCTGGGGCTTCCGAATCTTAGATGGATGCCTAATATTTCAGGATTGGGGATGGAACGGACCTGAAATGTTTTTATAATAAATTATTACTATCAAACCTTTAAAACTAAATATGAAATCTAAATCTACAGTAGATTTATATATATTGATCTGATTGATTTGCAAAGGGTATCTGCACATGGTCAGTATTTGATCAGTATTTTGCATCAGTATATTTAAGCCAAAACCAGAAGTGGAAGCTATATAGAGGTGTAATGGAATGATCTGTATGTGTTACATGTTTTCAACCATTTCTGGTTTTGGTTTACAAATACTGATGTAAAATACTGATCAGATACTGACCATGTGCAGATACCCAAAGCTTTGCTTAGTGAATCTATTTGCCATTCTAAATTTCTTGAATTTTGGGCTACATGATTCGTGAGTTTGTATATCCGTGGATTTATTTCCATTTGTTGTTTGCTTGTTGGATCTGTATCTATAACATTTTCCTGTTCTGGGTGGGGTACAGGAAGCCCCTTGTACTTTCATCATGGTTAATTCGGAGGTAAACATATCCACAGTGCTGGGCTATAAGACCATTATCTTTATTGGAAATGTCAGAAATTGGTTGTTTGCTAATGTGTATCCGGTGTCTCCCGCTTCACTCGAATCCCTGTCTCCATCTCCGGTGGTCATGATTTGTTTTAGTTGATGTAACGTGGAGCCCAGAGAAGTTTCTAGTCAATTTGTGGCTAAGATACAGGACAAAGAATTGAATCACAATGGATAAGGTTACAGAGTTGGACCTGGAACAAGAAAGAGATTATAAAGTTTGGGTTATAGCCAAATGAAATCTTATATCTAATCTGTTATTAAGGACTTGTTCCATGGAAATGTTATTAATGGGTTTTTTAGCCCAGAAAGTGCAAATTAAAGAAAGTTCTCAAATCTTATCACTTAGTGGCGATAACATGATAAAGATGACTTTTAACCCCTTACTCTGCAATTTCCATCAGTTTTATGCTGCTTCTGCTATCACTACTCACTGTAAGATTCAGCTCTGTGATCCTGATTCCTCTGTGCTATGCTTGTGCATGAAGCTGTGTGCTGACAGTGTGCTTAATTACTGTAGGTACAGGGTTTGGCTACACTTTCATTCAGCTTCTAAAGATTCTACTAATATCTGATCCATCTCATCTCTCCTTTTCATTGTGTCAGAGTCATGCTATCTTGCCTAACCAATATAACAAACACACTCAAGACTGCCCCTCCCACTCGTGCTCATGTGAGAGGAATCTGACATAGGAAGTTTATCGTCATATCCAAGGACAACCAAAATATACAACATAAGCACTGCTAGAGACAGGTTAAAATGATATCTGTGAAATGTTGTAAACATTGGATTAGAGAATGTGTTATTGGCAATCCTGAGTGTATTTAATAATTTTCTTGTCGTGGGAATAACCCTTTAAATTTATTTTGCACATTTATAGACCAAATACCTACTGTATTTAATCATTCCTGCCAGGTAGGACAGGGTAAGCCAAGCTCTGAACTGAGCCCCCTGTTTCCCCTCGCTATAACTGGAAAACATGGAACACAGATGTATGCCACCCCTGTGCAATCCTAGATGTACAGATCTATATGTAGTGAGCCCCCTCTAGTGGTGGCTTCCAACAGTCAGAATCTTATTGTTTATCACGTCATAACAACTGATCTCGGAGCTCATAGTCAATGTACATCTGAGCTAGATGCTTTCTCTAGATTCTTTTTCTGTAGAAGTAACCATACGTCACATACTTTAGCAATTCATGCAGCTCCAAACTGTGTCTGGTACTTAGGTTGTTTAAAGCTGTAAATAAATTGTATATGAAATTATAGAGACATTTGTGCCAAATTAGTGGGAAGTTACAGAAAATGGCTCCTTAAGTGAGGAATAGAATGTTCTTTTACTGCAGTGGTAAAGGAAAATGATGTATTTCGATATATATGTGTCCCCAACATAAACCCATATGTCTGAACTGAGTTTCAGTAAAGCAATGACAGTAGATCTTATACCTGATTAATGAAAGTTGTCACTTGTTTGGTGGGGGGAATCTTAGGATCAATGTTTTATAGCACATTGTCACCTGTTTGTTTGGGGCCTATGGATCTGAGCATGAGATGACTTTTTGTTTGTGTTCCACCCAAATCTTCAAAGATCTGTCAATTTTACGGGGTGACTTATAAACCATATGTCTATATTCAAATATAAGTAAACCTGTAAAATAATATCTACAGGGTAACAATTCTCTTTTATTTGCCTGTTTGCCATAAATGTTTGGGTGCATTGTTCACTTTTTGACAATATCCTATCTGTCTCAATGATTTTTTTGGTATTGTATCCTGCCTTTGAGACCAGTATATTAAATGGAATAATTGCCAAATTGTTCCACCCAAAATTATTCTGAGCACCTACCTTTCATCATGCAATGGGTAATAGACCCTAAGACCCTACTGGCTTCCAAATTATTTTATGCTGAATCTCTAGGGTCCAGTATTAGGATAGAGCCTGGGCCTATTGGAGCTGCCTCTGGTGGGCCCATCCGGAACCTTATGGAATATGGTTTTTCGATTTTTATTGAAAAAAATCTGCTCCATCTTCTTTTTGTTGGCAGAATATTTATAGTAGAGAGGAAGGTGACTAAGGTAATTAAGGTAATGGGTGAATTAGAGTACTAAGACAGGTTATCATCTTTGACATTATATGATGATTTAATTACAATGCAAAAACACTGAAATAGATAGCACAAAGATCTTTTAATGTTTTTACACCCAGTCGAGCATGACTGAAATTGGGGGTTGTTCACCATCGTCGTAGTCGGGGATTCTTTACAGTAAGAGCAGTGAGACTATGGCACTCGCTGCCACATGATGTGGTGTTGGTTGATACATTGGTTGATGCATACAGTTTCACAAGGGACTTGGATTCTTTTCTTAGGAACTAGATTCTTGTGAACGATTGATCCATGGATGTCATAGGGACTGCCATATTAAGAGCTGAATTTTTCCTCCACAACATGGGGACCCTAATGTAGTATTATTTACCGTGTTACTATATAGTTTTATGGGAATAAATTTGCTTTAATGTCAGATAATTGCCACTAATAAATTGAAGGTAACCTATAGGAGCACATAGACTGTTACTTGAACCAGTGAGTCCAGTATCTAATATAGTGTAAATTGATGGATACTACCCAGTTTATAGATATGGAGACCAGTTCTATTCTTCATTAGACAATTATTTTTGGAAGTCGGGTGGGTGGTCCCATTTCTGAATTTCAAGTGTTTGTGAAAAAGAATAAGCAATGAATTTATAGCTGCTCTCTGGATATGGGTCAAGGAGGAAATGTTATGACGGAGGCCGCTTGCATGTCTGACAGCTATACGTATTATACCATATAGAAATGATCTCTGTTTATATAATAATCATGAGCTGGCCTTTACAGTTTTTCAATGAGCGTCTGGGATTTATTATCGACGGGAAGTAACAATCATATTCATTTGAGAATGCAATGTCTGGAAATTCCTTTACTTTGTAAACCCAAAACCATGGTCTTATATTTCACCATGCAGCTGCCTTAACCGCATTTGAACAAATCCTTTTTCGTTATGAACTCCGATCTGGTTTTTGGATTGCCGTCTACTGCCCTGGTTATGGAACCCCTCACTGTGCCATCACTGGGTTAATGGGTATAAAATCTAAAAGCAGACTGCCTGTTTGTTCCAGTGCTGGATCATTAGCTAGCAATCTCTGCTTATCTCACTGTAAACGGGCTCATTAGTTCTGCTTAATCTGTGGGATTTAATGAGGCCCACGGGGGGTGCTAGAGATGCACGTCACGGCTACAGCCGGATTAAGTGGCAAAAGGACAGTTTTGTGGGTCTCTCTTTCCGTCTATGACGCTGCGCTTTCAAAATGTATATTTCATTTTTATAGGTGCTAAATATTGGGTTACAACTAGAGTTTAGGCATTTTGGGCCTAAAGGGTTAACAATCAGCGGTAAATTGTTTAAATGCGGAGGTTACTTCATATATTTTGAAGATTAACCATCCTAATACTCGCCGCAGAGAATTCCGCTATTCTATTTGGTATCTTGAGGGTAAAAAACGGTTCGCTCATTCACTAAGCGTATCACAGCGATGACTCATGGTATCTACTGCTCTCGGTTCTTACTAGTTTGTATTGAGTGGTCTCTTTGAAGCCGTGATATAGCCTAAAGTATTCGACAACTGCAGCAAAGCTTGGAATGCTAAACGGCAGGAATAGGCAGGTAGATGTTTATGTGCATCTATATTTATAGAGGTTTTCTCGAGAGACGTAAATGTGTACGATCTGCACAGTACTGACTGCTGTCATCTCTGCCGGATGATATAACTCTTTCCTAGCATTGCGTTCTGTCACTTTTTCCATATGTCTCCTTCACACCATATTGTATACCCATTTCACATAGTCAATGGCCAACTAGGCAGCACGAATCGGAGGCATCAAAACAGTTGGACCAATTTGAACCAGAATGAATGGCATATGCTTAAACCAGCTCAACATATACAATTATTTATTCTGTTCAGTATAGGTTAGCTATTTGCAAGCCATCAGCAAGCAGGCAAGATCTTATTAGAACCCGTATTGTGAGGGAGATTTATCAGAAGTGTCTGAGGTAAAACTGTTCTAGGTGCCCATGTTAACCAATCAGAGCTCAGCTTTAATTTTAAAAACAGCTGTGGAAAAATGATTGGAGGCCATTGGCAATTAGAACAGTTCTTCTTTCAGACATTTCTGATAAATTCTCCCCATACATATAAAACATATTAATATTTCCTCTATGGCTTAAAAAGACACAATGGGGAAGATTTATCAGTAGTGTCTAAGAGTAAGATTGTTCTAGTTGGTCATGGCAACCAATCAGAGCTCAGCTTTCATTTTATAAACTGCTGTGGGAAAATGAAAGCTGAGCTCTGCTTGATTGCCATAACTAGAACAGTTTTGCTCTTAAGACGCTTCTGATAAATCTCCCCCAATAAATGTACGGTATCAATATATGTTGTTTATTAACCTGTTATTGATTGGAAGGCAAAGCTGACGGTAGAGGCTACAGGAAGGGGAAGATATGGGAAAGCAAATATATGTCTAGTGAGCAAATGTATGTCTCTGTCAGAGCTTTGAACTGTATTGTCCTCCTGTGGATACTGATACAATTTAAGGTGATGCAGGTCAGCTTTGTGCGTCTCTGTGTTTCCTTTAACTGGCTGTTAAGCCAATACCTCTTCTTCATCAAAGATGGGCATAATTCTCAAATGGAATAGTTGGCTGGAGAGTGATGATCAGAATCAGGGTTATGTAGTTTAGGAAAAGGACATTATAGAGGACCCCCTCCCAATATTTCTATTTGTTACCATAAGGCCTCATGTGGGCGTTGGCCATGTGCTAACCGCACAAACTCTTTTGCGGAGCCCGTCTTTGAGTTGAGGGCCGTCACTTGCTATGTACATCTGTTGGGTGAGTGGCACTCGTACGCATGAGGTCTAACAGCGAGGCATCTTCTCGGTCTAGAGGAAAGGTTTTTACACCAATATAAGAAAGGTACAAACCTTGTAATTCACTTAAAGGACATCTACCACCACCACCAGGATTGTAAACCAAGCACAATGACATACTGGTGTGTGCCCCCTCTGGCAGGATCCACTCTTCTTTAAGATTTTTATGCCCTGATTTTTTTAAGGCTTTTAAACTATGCAAATGAGCCTGAGGGGCTTTGGGCTCAATTGGCGTGAATGGATCCTCGAGCCCCTCAGGCTCATTTGCATAATTTTAAAGCCTTTTTTTAAAGGTAGCTAAAAGAACAGTTGATCCTGCCAGAGGGGGTCACACACCAGTATATCCTAGATTTCTGGAATTGCAATTAATGTTTTTCTCTCATCAAAGATGACTATTTGATTGTGTATTGGCTTTTGTCTTCTCCTACGTCAACATTGTGGGATAGATAGGTCTTGTGTGAACAGTATGTTTCGTCTTTCAGCAGCTCTGGTATATTACAAGATTTTTACAACTGGGTTGAAAACAAGGTTGTTTTAGGACAGATATTCCTGTTAATACTTGACAGGTTCTTTCTTATTCTTGGCAGTCAGTTTGGCTTTATTACTGATCCATGTGACTTGTGTGAATCTAAGTATTCTGATGTTTTAGCATCTGCTCTCTAATATAATCATCATATTTTTGTTTCTAGGATGGATCCCGTCAGAAGCAGAAGAAGACAGTGTCATTCAGCACAATGCCCAATAACCGCAAGATCAACAGCACCGCGGCTTGCATCTCCTTCATGATGGAAGGTTGTGAAATGAAGAAAGTACGCTCCAACTCCAGGATGTATAATCGTTTTTTTCTGTTAGATCCAGATATGCGTTTTCTCAGATGGGAGCCTTCAAAAAAAGATTCAGAGAAGGCTAAACTGGAGATCAAATCGATTCGCGAGGTTCGGGTTGGAAAGAAAACTCCAGTTTTACGAAGTAATGGCCTTTCTGACCAGTTTCCAGAAGAATGTGCCTTTTCTATAATTTATGGGGAGAACTATGAATCATTGGACCTTGTTGCCAGCACTGCTGATATTGTCAATACTTGGGTGATGGGTCTCAGGTATTTAGTTTCTTATGGAAAGCACACCCCCGATGTCTTAGGGGCCAATCAAACAAGTTTGAGAACTCTGTGGGTCTCATCTCTTTTTGAGATAGCTGATATAGAGAAAGGAGGACAGATTCCTTTGTCTAGAGCCATTCAGCTTATCAAGGGGCTTAACCCAGGTATGAAGACATCAACGGTGGAGTTAAAGTTTAAGGAACTGCAAAAAGCCAGCGAAAAATTTGGTGGTAATATTCCTTGTGATGTATTTGTAGAAGCATACTGTGAACTCTGTACCAGACCAGAGGTCTTCTTTTTACTGGTGCAATTTTCTAGCAATAAAGAGTATTTGGACTTAAAAGATCTTATGATCTTCATGGAGGTGGAGCAAGGCATGGAAGAGGTCAATGAGACTACATCTCTTGAAATCATCAATAAATATGAACCCTCCAAAGAAGGACGTGAAAAGGGTTACCTTACAATTGATGGTTTTACCCGCTATCTTCTATCTTCAGACTGTAATATTTTTGATCCTCACCATAAAGTGGTTTGTCAAGACATGACTCGACCATTATCTCATTATTATATAAATTCTGCTCACAGTGCATGTCAAATGGAAGACCATTACTGGGGCACTGCAGACATCAGTGGTTATATACACGCCCTTAAAATGGGATGTCGCAGCATTGAACTTGTCGTGTGGGATGGACCTGACAATGAGCCTCTAATATACCTGGGACTGTCTGTGGTAGCACAGGTGGCTTTTCGTAGTGTTGTAAGTGTCATAGACAAGTATGCATTTGAAGTATCAGATTACCCCTTGATACTTTGCTTGGTAGTTCATTGCTCTGTTCGACAACAACGTATGATGGCACAGTGCTTAAAGAAGATACTTGGGGACAAACTTTACAATGCACCACCTTGTCCTGATGACAACTACTTGCCTTCTCCAGAACAAATGAAAGGAAAGATCTTGATTAAAGGTAAAAAGCTGTCTCCAGATAACTTTGATTCAGAGGGAGATGTAACCGATGAAGATGAAGGAATGGAGATAGCCAGGAGACTGGGGCATGATGGACGAGAACATGTGAATGGAACTGGCCTCAGAAAACTGCGCCTTTGTAAAGAGCTTTCAGACCTGGTTAACTTGTGCAAGTCTATAAGATTTAAGGACTTCGAAACGTCCAAAAGGAGCCAAAAATACTGGCAAGTTTGCTCTTTTAATGAAGTAACTGCCAGTCGATTTGCCAATGAGTATCCTGAAGAATTTGTGAAGTATAACAAAAAATTCCTTTCAAGGGTCTACCCAAGCTCAATGAGAATAGATTCTAGCAATATGAATCCCCAAGATTTCTGGAAATGTGGTTGTCAAATTGTTGCCATGAACTTCCAAACCCCGGGGCTTATGATGGACCTCAATACTGGATGGTTCCGCCAGAATGGAAACTGTGGCTATGTCCTTCGTCCGTCAATAATGAGGGAAGAAGTATCTTATTTTAGTGCAAATGCAAAGGATTCCTTGCCTGGTGTCTCAGCACAACTACTACATCTCAAAATTATTAGTGGTCAGAACCTCCCAAAACCTAAAGGGTCAGGGGCAAAAGGAGATGTAGTAGAACCATATGTCTATGTAGAGATACATGGAATACCTGCTGACTGTGCAGAACATCGGACAAAGACTGTAACCCAAAATGGAGACAATCCTATATTTGATGAAAGTTTTGAATTTCACATAAATCTTCCAGAGTTGGCAATCTTGAGGTTTGTGGTTCTTGATGACGATTATATTGGCGATGAATTCATAGCCCAATACACTATCCCCTTTGAGTGTTTGCAAACTGGTTTTCGGCACGTTCCATTACAGTCCCTGACAGGAGAGTTTCTCCAGAACACCACGTTGTTTGTACACATTGCTATTACGAACCGGCGTGGTGGTGGAAAGGCCCACAAGAGGGGACTCTCTGTGCGCAAGGGGAAAAAGGTTCGTGAATATACTTCAACAAAGACGACTGGCATCAAAGCCATAGATGAAGTATTCCGGACGGCCACTCAGGCTGTACGCGAGGCTACTGATCTTCGTGAAAATGTTCAGGTAAACTGCTTACATCTTTCTTTTATTGCTTTTTCAAAGCTTTTATCAAATCCTTTTATGAAGAAAATGATGACTTTAGTGACTCTTTGTACACCACAATGGAATTATTCCTTCAGGTTTCTCCCACTATTTTCTCCTATGCTCCTTGTGCTACTTTTCTTCCTTTCTCCTGCTCTAACCTTTTAATTAAACATAAGCCGAATGGGTATTAAAATCTTGCTGTGCTCTCTATGAGTGTAATACAGAGTTTCTGAAATACTGGTCTGTAATTAGAACACGCGAACACTGGATCATTCTGAAACCCAAGCCTGTCCCTAGGTAACCTCTTCAGCAGGAGGCGTGTTAACGTAAGGGACACGGTTAGATTAGGTCAACTTCTTAATGCGGGTGGGCAACTTGAGGTAAATGTCCGGAGTTTTAGATTTCTTACTATCCAATTAGCAGAAGTTGTCTATCTTCCCTCATCTTTTGCTTTGGCGTAGATGTGGAGAAAAAAAAATCACATCCAACCCATTCACAGATATGTCCTACAATTTGCTTTATCCTTTCATGGTTGAGGTGCAAACTAGAAAAAAGATTTCAGATGACGGTTTTTAGAGAATTATGGAACGTGTTCTGGCTGTGTTTCACAGGCCAAATACGTTATATTAAATATCTCCCAAGAAATAGAGGAACCTTAAAACATGTCTTAGTTAACCCTTTACAATCTAGTCCCTGGATTGTCTAACCACAAAATAGAGAAGAATCGTAAACAGAAATATTCTCTAGGCAGGAAAAGAGTTAATCTTTAGACTGCTTATCTGTCTGAAATGGGCGGACCTCAGAAGGCTGTCAGATACGCCGCTCATTGTGGGAGAAAGAGAGGAAAAAAGACCAATATGTATAATTGTAAACTATATCATAAAGTTTACAATTATCTCCTGCTGAATTCATTTCTGAAATTATTTTTATTGATTTATTTTTTTTTTAAATTTGCATCACATTTTTGGGAGTCAGTTACATCTTTGTTAACAATCTCATGTCTACCTTTTTTTGCAGAACGCATTGGTGTCTTTCAAAGAGCTTTGTGGCCTGACCCCAGCTGCGAACATGAAACAGTGTATACTCACTCTGTCGGCATGGCTTCTCAACAGCGATAGTCCTCTCACTGTGACCCTCAACCTCCGCTCCCAATATCCCCTCCTGGAGGCACAAGGACCAGTGCCTGATCTCTTAAAAAAGGTCCTCACATCATATGAAGCGGTAAGTGTTCTAGTAATAGTTGTTTCAAGATGTTATTAGAAATTTATTGTAACATTACTCTAGTACTCTAGTAACTTGTAAATGGGTTATTTTACTCTAGTACAGCAGTATACTGTCCATGTGCCTCTTACTTCCCATATGTATGTCATTCTGTTCACATCCATGTAGCATTAAAACAAAAGAGGTCTAACCAACTAAAAAGGGTCACGTGAACTCAACAAAAACACTAGAACGAATGGTAACTATTTAATACAGGCAGTCCCTTACTTAAGGACACCTGACTTACAGACAACCCATAGTTACAGACAGACCCCTCTGACCTCTGGTGAAGCTCTCTGAATGCTTTACTATAGTCCCAGATTGCAATAATCAGCTGTAAGGTTACTGTAATGAAGCTTTATTGATAATCCTTGGTCCCATTACAGCAAAAAATGTTTAAACTCCAATTGTCACTGGGGCCAAAATTTTTTTTGGCTGGATCTACAATTATAAAATATACAGTTTCGACTTACATACAAATTCAAGCGGACCCTATCTTGTACGTAAAGCGGGAACTGCCTGTATATGTATACAGGCAGTCCCCGGGTTACATAAAAGATGGCTTCCATAGGTTTGTACTTAAGTTGAATTTGTCGAAACTGTATATTTTATCATTTTAGATCAAGACAAAAAAATTTTTGCCCCAGTGATAATTAGAGATTTAAATTGTTTTGCTGTAATTGGACCCAGGATTATCAATAAAGCTTCCAGCACCACCCTCAACACGTGTATCGGTCAACAAACCTTTGTCAAATCTTTTGGCAGTGTGATCCTTCTATTAACTCACTTGAGGTAATTAACTGGTTGGTTTGAGCCCAAATTCCAGGCCTCTTGCACTTGGCATTTTTTACTAACTACTATTGCTCTTAATACCTCTGAAGAGTAATCATTATCAGTAATCATTTATTCTTCATGTCAATTTTTTTGTATGTGATTGTAGTATTACATTTGGGACACACCTCAGTGTCATCTGTATTTATGCATCATTTTTAAGCAATGATATTAATTACCGACCTGCTGCCCGGCACCACTTTTTCCTATGTATTCATCCACATTATTATATTATCCACATTATTATATTATATTTGCTTATCAATAAAATTACTATTTTTATGGGATCTGTGGCCGTTTTCTCTACGTTTTTCATTTTGGAACTATTAAAAAGGGTCACGTAACTATAAAAATGCAATTTTCGGTTATCTCCTGAGAGAAGTTTTGAAAAATGGATGCTAATACGTTTATTTTAATTTGCCAGAATCCAGATCCATTCCATGTTATCTTGCTTATAGTATCGTTTTCTAATTGATTGTATAGGTGATGTCCATCCCTGACTTTTCCAGTAGATGAAGGGGATGGTCATGTAGCAGCTGACCTCCTCGTGTGCGTGAGCAGTAGCTGTGAGTCAGCAGAAGGCAGAATCATTACACTCATAGTACACACAGAGAGGGGGTCAGGTATTGTCAGCACTGTGGTTGGCGTATACACCGTATATAGAAGGTCGTATAAAAATAGACGGCTGGCTGTGTGGGATTTACATCTATTCTTGTAACTTCTATCGGCAATGATGAAGGGTGTATAACATTACAATGGCTGACCTTACACCACTTTATGTGTGGGCTCACTGAAGCAATCATCTGCTGGGAACGGCACAGGTTGTGGTTGTGTCTCTATTGCGCCAAATGTTCCATTGCTGATATTATCAAAGGCCATTCACTACCCATAATCCTTAGTGCATCGTGAAGCTTGGAATTCTTTTGTATCTCTTCTCAGTGGAAAACAGCACTTGCTACTTTGATGAATATTATGTAGTTGTGTATACTGCTATGCCTGAAACTCCCCCTCACCAAAAAATAAATAGAAAAAAAAATCTACAAGGACAATGAATAATAGACATAACGGGTAAATTGTTCATCAAGTAATGCATGTAAAAGACAAGATTAATGTGTTTGTTTCAAGATAAGTCATATGGTTCAAACCATATTGAACTGGATTTTCTTGGGCCCATCAGATAAAATTAGTATGGGGCCCACCTTTTATCATCCCCTAGGACAGTGATGGTGAAGCCTTTTAGAGACTGAGTGCCCAAACAACATCCAAAACTAAAACAGAATCCAAAAAATGTGCTGAAAAACCCAAACTTATACTACAGTATAGTATATATAAAAAAAAAAAAAGTAAATACTCACCTTTCTGACGCCCCTCACAGGTCTTAGCGGCAGGTCCGTGTGACTCTCCAGCGCCCAAGCTCTGAGGTCAGCAACCACTGTCATCATATTGTGTATGTCGCAGGTTGTGCGCTGGAGCGTCACATGGAGCTACTGGAAATGAATTGTAGTATTATGTATATTCAAAAAGAATATAAAATATGCCAATATAGTTCAAAAAAGGAGAGAAATTTAGATTATCACTGAAGGATTCTTCAGGGTCACCCTGAACAGGAAGAATTGTGAGGCCTGGAGCAGGAGCTACAGTGATAGTCCAACCCTACCCACGTGTGTACTGCAGTCTCAGGAAGACAAGGATGTGTCACTTTAAAATACTAAAGATCGTGGCAAGTCCTGGGCTGCCTGGATACCTTGAGTCATCATGTTTGAAGAACTCTGCTTCTCACCACCACTGTGCTGAGAAATAGACCCTACTAGCCTCCAAATCGGATTTTCAGTGGTGTAACTAGAAGCTGATGGGCCCCAGTGCAAAGTCTGTGCTAGGCCCCTGACTGTAATCTTTGGTTTAAAGTAATAGTCTTCTTATATGGGAAAGTGACACCATAAGAGCCCCTAAACCTCTTGGGCCCCGGTGCGACCGCAACCTCTGCACCCCCTCAAGTTACGCCCCCGCGGATTGTCTTCTGCTGTATCACTGGGGTCCACCGGAGGATCCCTGGGCCCTCTGGAGTTTGACATTGGGATCAGTGTACCATAAACCATATATAACAAGCGCAATCTGCTCTGAGAATACTTGGGGTATATTCACTAGTGTCAGCCTTCTGTCTGAAATTGGTTCCATACATCTATCTGAATGACATTGGTTCCATGATGCAGAATGGATGGATTTTTGCAAGCTCCTTTTAGATCAATTTGATAATCTCATGAATTCCTGCAAGAAACCTACCCCGTGCTATCACTCTCATTTTTGAGAAAAAAAAATTCTGTTTTGTGCAAACACAAATTGCTGTAGGGATTTTTCTTTTCAGGTCTTAAAAACCACCAAAAAATAAAATCTAGTGTGAGGGTTGGACGGTGGTGGGTAAATTTCTCCCCTTCTGTTCAGTCTGTTGGTTGTTGGTGTACTGTTACGCGTTACAATTCTATTTCTGACTATTTGGTTATTACTCTTGACCTTTATTGTGAGTGCCTCATAATTAACAAAAATGCTTATGGGGGCGAACATGCAATTATGGCAATTATAGTTGTTTACCATTATGGGCATGCACTTTTTACCTCTGCCTATCACTGTCTGCTGATTTTTCTTTTAATATTGTTTTGTCAGATTTATTTTAAAACTTGGTGCATATATTTTAAGTGAAAGTTTTTTGGGAATTTTTTTACATACTTCATGAAGTAAAGCATATTCTCTGCCTTTTCTTCTGCTCCTTCTTTCTCCTACAGCGAGCAGTGTATCTGAAGTCCTGTACACAGCTAGGAGATGAGGCTAAATATTAAGGCTTTCCCTACCTAGATATTCCCCTTAAAATGTTGTTGAAAGTATAGTTACACCTTAGCCTCTTATAGGGGTTGTCTACTTTCAGCAATTAATTGATATGGTTGGTGTAAGGAAAATGTATACAATTTTCTAATATACTATCTGTATCAATTCCTAAGGGTTTTCTACATCTCTGCATAGTGTCATTCTAGAAAAAGCTTCTACGTTTACTTCACTGGATAGAAATCTGTCCATAGTCTTGTGATGGACAGGCAAGCACAGCATCTCTTAGTGTCACCTGGCTCTGATTACTCTCTGTGATAATAATGGCTGGTGCACCTGTGTGACATCACATGACCATGGACAGATTTCTATCCACTGTAAGTAAACATAGAAGCTTTCAATAGCAGGACGGCAAGCAGAGATCTAGAAAACATGTACGTCCTCAAGAGGATGTACAAGATTCACACTCTGTGTCCTCTCCATCCAGGGTAGGTGTCTGCTGTATTATACAGCAGACACCTGCGGCTCACTGTAGCGATAGACGCTGGAAACAGTTGTGACAGTTAGCATTTTAGTTGCCATGGTTAATGCAGGGAGGCTTCTGTGGCTGCCAGTTAACGCTTTTTATCACATATAAAAGCTGTATGTTAACAATATACACTCACCGGCCACTTTATTAGGTACACCTGTCCAACTGCTCGTTAACACTTAATTTCTAATCAGCCAATCACATGCCGGCACAACCATCTCTAGGGTTTACAGAGAATGGTCCGAAAAAGAAAAAACATCCAGTGAGCGGCAGTTCTGTGGGCGGAAATGCCTTGTTGATGCCAGAGGTCAGAGGAGAATGGGCAGACTGGTTCGAGCTGATAGAAAGGCAACAGTGACTCAAATCGCCACCTGTTACAACCAAGGTAGGCAGAAGAGCATCTCTGAACGCACAGTACGTCGAACTTTGAGGCAGATGGGCTACAGCAGCAGAAGACCACACCGGGTGCCACTCCATTCAGCTAAGAACAGGAAACTGCGGCTACAATTTGCACAAGCTCATTGAAATTGGACAGTAGAAGATTGGAAAAACGTTGCCTGGTCTGATGAGTCTCGATTTCTGCTGCAACATTCGGATGGTAGGGTCAGAATTTGGCGTCAACAACATGAAAGCATGGATCCATCCTGCCTTGTATCAACGGTTCAGGCTGGTGGTGGTGGTGTCATGGTGTGGGGAATATTTTCTTGGCACTCTTTGGGCCCCTTGGTACCAATTGAGCATCGTTGCAACGCCACAGCCTACCTGAGTATTGTTGCTGACCATGTCCATCCCTTTATGACCACAATGTACCCAACATCTGATGGCTACTTTCAGCAGGATAATGCGCCATGTCATAAAGCTGGAATCATCTCAGACTGGTTTCTTGAACATGACATTGAGGTCACTGGACACAAATGGCCTCCACAGTCACCAGATCTCAATCCAATAGAGCATCTTTGGGATGTGGTGGAACGGGAGATTCGCATCATGGATGTGCAGCCGACAAATCTGCGGCAACTGTGTGATGCCATCATGTCAATATGGACCAAAATCTCTGAGGAATGCTTCCAGCAACTTGTTGAATCTATGCCACAAAGAATTGAGGCAGTTCTGAAGGCAAAAGGGGGTCCAACCCGTTACTAGCATGGTGTACCTAATAAAGTGGCCGGTGAGTGTATTGCAATACTATTGTATTGTAGTATATTGCATGAGCAATCAGAATCCCTAGTGCTCACCCCTAAGGGCCCTAAAAAGTAATATTAAAAAATGAAATAAACTTTAAAAAGTATTAAAAAAATGAAAAATACGCATATAAAAAGAAACTACCATTATAAAATCATAAACATGTAAGGTATTTTCATGTCCCAATTTTGAATAAAAAGTGTTAAAAACGTCTGATATTCCTCAAAATTGTCTGAAAGTCAGCTTGCTTTGCAAATAATGAATTCTAGCACAGCTCTGTATACTGAAGTATGAAAAAGTTATTAGCTTCCGAATAGGGCTAAATTATTATTATTTTTTAGTACAAAAAGTTTTTTACTTTTTAAAAAAATCTGATAAAACCTGTATAAATGTTGTATCCCTGTGATCGGTCTGACCCAAAGAAAAAAGGGGTGGTGTTATTTGGAGCGCAATGTGAAATTCGTAAAAGTAGCGTCCACCAAATATTCCCTTGGGGGAAGGGGGGGGGCGGGGTTGGATCCATCCTTTCATCCATATCTCCAGAAGCCAACTTTTTGTGAGCGTGTAACATCACCCCCTCTTGTACATAAGCCGCCCTCCTGTCTTCTATATGCCCATGTCTTTGTTCGATTTCATATTAGTATGGTATTACTGTATTTATGAGCGGAGTATGTTCTCTGTGGTCAACATCTGCAAAGAGTTTGTATGTTCTCTCCGTGTTTGCGTGGGTTTCCTCCGTGTCCTCCGGTTTCCTCCCACATTCCAAAACATACTGGTAGGTTGATTAGATTGTGAGCCCCGCTGAGGACAGGGACTGATTTGGCAGGATCTGTGCAGCGCTGCTTAATCTGTGCGCACTATATAAATAAGGGAATTATTATTGATTATTAATATGATTGAGACTTGTCTCGCTCAGTATAGTAATAAACCATTGTATAAGTGTAGGTCTGCGGTGCCTGACTGTCCTCTCTGTTCCTTCCAGTTCATACAGGCCAGCCGGACACTAATAGAAACTTCAGATGTCGTCTACAGCAAAATAATTCAAGTGCAAAAAACAGGTAAGACGCATTGTATAGAAGTCGAGTCTTACACAAAAGACCCAAAGATCTTTCCGCTCCAGACTGTTCCCTCTAATCTTCTGTACTGACTAGATTCTCTGTCATCTTGTATGATTTGGGACAGAGAAGCTCCATTATGTATCCAGCACATGTACAATCTCTGTAATGAAGCTTCATTAGGTTTTTTGTTGTTTTCACTTATTTTAACAATTGGATGGCTTGTAGAGAGAAAAAAAAATCGGTCCACTTCCCCATCTATTTGACAGATATTACTTATAATGAATACATCTTTCCGAACTCATCTTTCAGTTTCTGATCCCACAATGATTACATTTTATTTCCCTTTCTGCTCTCATTGAATGAACGGTTTTCTGCAAAGGAAGAAGCGGGGAGGGTGTTCTATCTGTGCCTACATCATTCTGTGGGCTAACTAGAGAGCTAGTATCGTATTTATCGGACTCAGAAATCAAAGGTGCGCCGTATAGTCCAGTGCGCCTTATATATGGACCGTAGTTACAGACAACAGCTGCCTTGAACTGTGCACAGCTCTGCCACCTGCTGGTCATTCAAGGTGCGCCTTATAATCCGGTGCGCCTTATATATGAACCTAGACGTTTTAGCAGGCATTTATTGATGGTGCGCCTTATAATCAGGTGCGCCTTATAGTCCTAAATCCTAACCAAGGTCCACTTCTTCACAATGTCCCATATGTGACTACATATCCTACAAAGTAGTGAACTGAAAAGATTCTTTATTATGACTTCATGACTTTAATACAACAGGATGGGTTATTCATTTTAAAGCCAAAACTATGCCATAAACCAATTTCTGTGTTTTTGAGCTCAAATATTTCAGTAAAGATGAGATTTTAGCAGAACCTGCGTTCCATCTGGATGGATAGGCTGGCTGTAATGCTGTCCCCTGCAGCTCTGTCGGAAGGTCAGGATGCGGATTGGTGACTCGGGGGTCTATAGACAGATGGCTGGATTTCTTCTGCGCTTGTAGAAGTCACATCCCTAGGTTACAGGCCAAAAATAAGAATTGAGAGAGAAATTGTCTTATGTGATAAGAAATTCTGATAATCGTCCCCGATTCCCGTTTGCAGATACTAATGGTTTTTCTTTAGTGCATTAGGGTTGGTAAGCGGTAACTGAAGAGCACTTGTGTAAAGGAGTTACCATAGCGGCTCTTTGTGAGATACAGGGCGCTCAGGGATTAATTGGTACAAGCACAAGTGTCAATATAATTAACACTCGTTGGTTATACGCCGCTGAGGTGGGAGGATGAGCAGAAGACATGGGAAGGGTGTACAGATGACGGAGAGGGTGACAGTCCTATTACTTGGATTGTCTTCTTCCCAGGCCTGACTGCTATTATCTTACAAAAGATCATCCACTTATTGTGCTTTTTGGTATTCTGGCCATTATCTAGAGTTCTCATGCACTTGATATAAGGTAAATACATGGAAGATTTGATATTGTATATAGCATAGGTGGACGGTGACATGCAGACATCGGGATCCAGACACAAAGAACTGCCGTAGACATTGATAAGTAAAACAAAATGAAAATATAGTGCAAATTATTCCTCCTGCCAAAAGGACATGTATGCTGCATGTTATAGAGCAGGTGGAGTCCAGCAGATTATTCATAATGTCCTATCTGCATACAGCATGTTATAGAGCAGGAGAAACTGAGCAGGTGGCACATAGTGTCCTATATGCATACAGCATCTTATACTGCAGGAGGAGCTTCACAGATTGTACATAGTGTGGGCAGTATGTTATAGAGCAGGGGGAGCTGAGCAGGTTGCACATAGTGTCCTATATGCATACAGCGTCTTATAGAGCAGAAGGAGCTTCACAGATTGTACATAGTGCGGGCAGTATGTTATGGAGCAGGAGGAGCTGAGCAGGTTGCACATAGTGTCCTATATGCATACAGCTTCTTATAGAGCACAAGGAGCTTCACAGATTGTACATAGTGCAGGCAGTATGCGATAGAGCAGGAGGAGCTGAGCAGGTTGCACATAGTGATCTACATGCATACAGAATCTTATACAGAAGAAGGAGCTTCACAGATTGTACATAGTGTGGGCAGTATGTTATAGAACAGGAGGAGCTGTGCAGGTTCTGCACTGTGTCCTGCCTGCAGGCAGCTTGAGACCACCACCAATCTTAAGATTTTTGGGGGTCCTTTTTTATGCTCAGCTTGTTGTTAGTACAGTAAATCTACCCCATTGTCTCCTGGTCCGCTACATCTCTGGCCGGAGAATATAAACCGGAGGTTGCATTTGCTTTATTATGTATTCTGGACATGGGCAGAAACCTCTCATGAATATTTATGAGCAGCCATTTTGATTAGGATCAAGATGAGGATACACAGGGGGATCAATATGTCATTTTTAAGGAAAATAACCTTCACATAGTAAGCATTTACTTTCAGTGATGAGGGACCAAATTTTAACTATTGATTGTTATATGATGGAGAATGAGGCAACATTGTGATCCCATTCCATGTATGGTGCGTCTGTAGTATTGTCACAGGCATCAGATTTGTTTAAGCAATTTCCATCTTATTGTTTTAACACCTTTTGGACAATTTTCAATTGTAATCTTTGATTTCTTTTTGTTAAATGAACTGTAAAAAAAGAATAAAACACACATCCGTAAATAATAACACAGTCCTTGAGGCTGGGACTTGATATGATGGATGCACATACATGACCGTGATACTTGGAGTCCTGCTCCTTGTTCTGGTGCAAGGAGCAAATGGATCAGAACAGGAAAAGTCAATCAAAAATGAAATAGTAAATTATGATTATATGGCTGTATGCATACTGCCATGGACCCTGTATTTTGGAGATGTAGAAGTTTTACAGTGATATATAGTGTTACACTGGTCCTAATGCAAAGTAATGGTAGCTAGCTACGGTTACAGTGTAAGTACACCCTTAGGGATTGTGCTGCTTATGAGAAAGCACCCTGCGCTGGGTGAGTAAGGGTCCCAGTTTTCACCATACAAAGCTGGGGACAGTGTTAAGCATTGACCTGGATATCTGTGCAATTATATATACCTTTGTGTGATCTTTTAGTATTGTATTCCAGGATTGTAGCTGGATTCAGAGCACTCTGGTGTACAGGTGTGGGAGATGTCTTCAATGTACTGTGACACAGCCCCTCTTTTTATGCTGCATTATCTTCTGTTTGAATCCTACATCAGTAACTTGGGAAAGGGGGGAGGCTGTGTTCAATGAAGCGATCCCACACACCACAGTGCTTCAAGTCCAGCTACAAACCTGGAATATAAAAGCATTTTTCATAGTCCTGCTGCTACTAATGGCTCACAAAAAAGGTCTGGTCAAACAGATCTCCAGGACTGGTACCTAAAACTGTTTACAACTTTATATGGTCAGAATGCTGACAGATTTCGTTCAAGCAGCATACCCTGCACTGTGGCGGGAGCTGGCTGGACAGACAGAAGGACAGACCATAGTGGCATGTGGGTCAAAAAATAATGAGAATGGCCCAACGGTCACCAGGGCTACAATTTTTTGCTTATTAAAAATCAATTTTAAGATTTTGGTCGATAACAGTAAGTCTCTTAGAGGGTGAATTAAAGAAAAAATACCATTTGATTTCATGTATTATGAAGCAAACATACCTTGAGAATGCTATAGCTACACTGATGCAGAAATATGTCTTGTTTAATCCCTGAGCTGAGTGGTTTTGCTGAAAAAACTATTATAAAATTCAGGATAATGAGTCTCTGTCCCTCTTTTGCTTGGCTCGGCACTTCTCCTTTTACACTGCTCAGGAGAATGATGTAATCACTGACAGGCAGAAGTAATCAATCGCTTCACCATCCTCAGACTGCTGTGTATGAGTGATCCAGCTCAGGTTGATAAGTCCTGTCTGGACAGTGCAAACAGCTCGTGTAATCTGTTTATGTACTGCAAGAAGCATGCAATCCAGCTTTCCCAAGGTCCTGAATGTCATAATTGTTTTTCAGCAAAACCACTCAGTTTAGGGATTAAACAAGATATGTTTCTGCATCGATGTCGCTGCAGCATTCTCAAGTTATGTTTGCTTCATAATGCATCAAATCAAATAGTAGATTTCCTTTTAATAAAATGAATTCATTTAATCCCCCAGTGAGTGATTGATAGAAACCCCCGATCTGTAATATATTAATAATATGAATCAGAAATGATTCACTCCCCTGACAAATGATTAATGGAGAGAAAAAATGGACATGTTGAATTTAAACAATTGGAGATAAACAGATGTGTCTGGCAGAAGTTGACTCCCCATCAGTAACATGTAAATTTGGCAGTGTAGACATGTTTGGGGTCAGACGGAAATAGCTATTGGCTGAGGGAGCCTATTATTAAGCGTATTGGCACCATTAGGGCGCTCTTACACAAGTCTCGGCAGCTTCCACTAGTGCTGCTGAGTTATCCTGACATGTAGCCTGAAACTATGTCCTGTCCTGGTGCAGCCTGGGGAAAGGGTATTGGTGACTGTTCACACTTCTGTAAAAGCACCCCCAGATATGGGATATGTGGATGATCTACTGTATAGGTTGGTAGCACTTACCATAGCTGTATCACTTTAAATCCTATTTACTTCCCATGTGCTTTACTCCTCTCAGCTATCACATCTTTCTATACCATTGTAGAAGATGCAGATGTTTATAGAAACCTTTCAATATCCATGTATCCATTGATCGATTGCCTGTCATTACACAATTACTTTCCCTCTGTCTTTCCTGATGTGTCTTCCCTTCTCCGGTGCCTCCTTTGCAGCCAGCGCTCCTCTCATGCCAGCCAGTAATTACACTGATTATCCTAATTACTGTGTGTGCCGTGCAGAGAATGGATGGATCAAGTGTACACAAGAATTCAGCATGTTCCTTCAGACTTAAGTAGCAGCCTATTAACCCCATCTCCTTGTAAGACGCTTGGCTTCTTAGTGCAAAGTTTCCAGAAAAAGATACATTAATCTATAGACATGATTAGTATTATCAGGGCTCTTTCTAGTACAGGCAGTCCCCGGGTTACATACAAAGACAGGGTCCATAGGTTTGTTCTGAAGTTGAATTCGTATGCAAGTCGAAACTGTATATTTTATAATAGTAGATCCAGACAAATTCTTTTTTTGCCCAAGTTACAATCTGAGTTTCAAAATTTTTTGCTGTAATGGGACCAAGAATTATCAATAAAGCTTCATTACAGACACCTTACAGCTGATCATTGCAGTCTGGGACTATAGCAACATCCAGAGAGCTTCACCAGAGGTCACAGGGGGCAAATGGGTCTGTCTTTAACTAGGGGTCATCAGTAAGTCAGGTGTCCTTAAGTAGGGGACCGCCTGTACTAGGTTTTTTTTTCTGGCGCTGTTTTAGGGCTGGGTCCTCATTCTATGTCTACAGCCCCTATGCAGACTTCTGTGTCTCCATGGTAATAGACTACGAATAAACTTTCTCTAACATGTTTTGTGGGACTAAGGGCTCATTCAGACGACCGCTTGTGACCAGATCATGGCCCTCCTAGACTGTAGCAGATTTTCTTGTAGAAGCTGTAGCAGATTTTCTCAGTTTTCATTTCAAAGAAGCTTCTTATAAAAAAAAAAAATCACACTTAAAGGAAATCTACTTTCAAAATCAAGCATGATAAACTAGTTGCACTTACTCTTAGATCCAGGTTCCGCAACTGTGGAAATCTTTTTATATTTGTTGTTTTTGGCCTCCTTCCTTCTTAAATCAATTTTTAAAATTATGCTAATGAGCCAGAAGGGCTCTGGGGGGCATTATCAGAGTCCCTCTGTGGTGCAGCTTCATAGGCTGTTACACTTCCTCCCTCCCACTGTGAGATTACATCAGACAGGGGGAGGAAGAAGTGCAGAGGGAGAGAGTGTAACAGCCTATGAGGCTTTTGCATGAAGGGGTTCTGGTAATGACCCAGCAGAGCCCTTCAGATTCATTAGCATAATTTTAAAAGGTGATTTGAGAAGGAAGCGGCCATGGTTAATGAATATAATATGAGTACCACTGTCCTGGTGCCTGGATCTATGCGTGTCCCTGGTTTATCAGGCTTCATTTTGATGCTGGATTTCCTTTGAAGGCTGTGGTCGATCTGTGAATCATGGACCATGTACTGGCTGGACTTCACGGACCGACCACTGACCTTCTCCAAGCAACAACAGTGCCAATACATAATCAATACATTATATTATGTATAGGTCAACGGTTAGTAATCTAACATGACTAAGTGTATAGTATTGTGAAAAATCTATGAAAAATCTAATTTCCACTTTAGGGTAAATAAGTGAAGGGAACTAGTTTAGCGCTATAATAGTCCTCCATTAATAATAGTCATCCAATACTACATAACAGGTGGGTGTATTATGGAAGAGGACGGCTAATGACAACATGAGGTGTAATCCGTGGTTCAGGATCAGTGACGCATTATACTATGGATCTGCAGGACAGGAATCTCCTTAATATGTGATCGGGAAGCAGTGCATTATGGGAGTCTACAGCAATACTTTCCTGTTTATGAATATTTGATACCTTGCTTATAATAGCCAAGAAATGAACGCTCGGTGTGATGAATACTGAGAGGGAAGCGGCAGCATGAAACGTGACTGTGCAGCCTCCAGTCTCTCGCTTGTCACAACGGTTTAGAAAATCATTTATGCGCTTTATCTCTCAGCCCGAAACAGTCAGAGTTCTGGTGGAGTTCAGCGTTAGATGACGCCATACGATTCATCACAATTATCTTCAGCTTTAGTAACACAACCGCTGCATTGTTACATTTTGTAGTTCTTTGTTAAGGGTGTTACATGTTCTGCGCCAACCTGCTTCTTTTAGCTGCGCCAGCATGCAATCTAACTGTTGTAAGAGTCACTTGGTCTAAGGTCCCACGCACATGACCGTATCTGGGCCGGTGATACAACTGCACAGTTTGTTGCTGTATCACGCTCCTTTATAGAGGTCACAACCCGGTCACTGTGCGATGAGCACACATTGGGGCACATTTACTTATTGCGATCCCCGATCCAGACTGTTTGACAAGGATACGCCCGAGTTCCTGCATGTGTCGCTTCCCCGCTGAGGTCCGCTGACATATTAAATCCCTCGACTGAACTGGTCGACTGGAAAATATAGGACATGTCTAATATTTTTGTCATTTTTACGGCACAGATGCTTGGTTGCCCATGGAGAGGGGAGGGGAGAGCAACGCTCAAATTGACCAAATGCTATGCCTAGGTACGTCCAGGGCGAGCATACAGTTATGTGCATAAAGGCCTAAGCATTATGCAGTTATACTTGTGAACTTGTGTTGTACATGGCATATATCAGCTCCAGTAAAAGCAATGCAATTATTGAGAATTGTGCCACTGTTTGAAACAATACGAGCACAGCACGGCATTTGGAGAGCAGTAATACATGTGGGTACAATGGGGCTTATTTACTAAGGGTCGCACGCGGCTCATTTTTGTCGGACTCTGCACCTTTTTCGGGGCTTACACGACTTGGACATGTATTTAACAAGTGTCTGCACTGGGATTTCGGTGCACATGATCCTTTTTTGGCGCAGCTGCGCTGGCTTTCATGCAACACATATTAGGGGGCGTGCCGTCGGATGATCCGACTGATTCAGACTGCGTGCGGGATTTAACTTTCAAATTGTGTTGCAAGCCCAAGCACTTACATGTACCAGGAAGAAGAAGGTCAACTCTGTCGGACCTGAGCAGGGAAGTGACGCAGGATATCGGGCGCATGATCTTAGTGAATCGCGGCACAGTGCTTTAAACACGGACAATGCACTTTCTGTGAACTACAGCGGACTGCTAAGTAAATGTGTCCCAATGGGGCAGATTTACTTATCCGGTCCATTCGCGATCCAGCGGCGCGTTCTCTGCGCTGGATTCGGGTCCGGCCGGGATTTATTAAGGCAGTTCCTCCGACGTTCCAGGTGTTTCCTGGAACACACTAGAATACACCGAGCCGGGCTGAGTGAAGCTAAGTGCAATTTTCGCGACACATTTAAAAAAAAAAAATCCGTCTGGTTTTCGTTCTGCCAAGCCCCCCGCCTGACCCCCCCCCCCCCGATTTCCGTCGCGTGCATGCCAGGGCCGATGCGCCACAATCCGATCGCGTGCGGGGCAATACAGGGAAAATCGGTGCGAATCGGAAATATTTGGGTAACACGTCGCCCTTAGTAAATGACCCCCAATGTGTATGAACACCCTTAAGGCCCAGGTGGTAAAGCAAATTTGTAAGAATTGATGAAAATGAAACTTCCACTGTTCTGTTATATTCCAGTACTTGGTATATTGGTGGCTCTAATTGTACCAGGTTATTGTATACATTGTAAGTTATATGTAGTGTTGCACTGGCCCACCAGAGAATCGGAGGATTCCCCAGGGGGGCCCATGTTTTGTGCTTATACTGAAGTACAGTAGAAGAAAATCTAATTTAGAGGCTAGTAAGGTCTATTATCTAGGGGATGATGAAGGGTGGAACCACAAAATACGTAGGTGGGGCTAGGTGGGGCAAAGCAACCTATTTGACACTGGTTATATGTATGTATAGATATGCAATCGTCCTGTGCTGTATTTTTATATCCAGAGCATCTCTAACCTCACAAACTCCCACAGACCCTGACAATACAGCGCTGATTTCCAAGTGATTAGCTCTGGCTGCATTTCGCTGCTTGGTGCTGTGGCCAGTATTGTCGCCATACTGTGAAAACTACAGGGGGCGCCACGATAAATCAGACCCAGAGATCAGAAGACCTCCAATCAAAAAAAGTAATTGTCACATTCCAGCTTAAAGGCCATTTCATGATTTGTCTCCTTCTAATATATAACCTTGTAAAAATACTGAACATTCCATTCCATCAGTTCCGGACACCTGCTGATAATTTACATTTTTGGCATTTGTTGCCATGCAGATAATTAAAACAAGGCATAAGACTCGCACATGTGTTTTTTTGCATATTGCAGATTGTATGGAATTTGTCAAGTAATAGAGTAAGTGCCCCCCACGTGCTACACAGAACAGTAATAGGTTAATAAAGATGCGTATATGTAATCTGGCTGATGCGGCAGAATATCGGTCGCGGTGAGAAGAGTCAGGATTTCAGGAGCAATGTAGCACGGACACTGGGAGACGGGGACATGTGTAAGGTACCAGGAAGCCAACAGCCACAGTAAGATGACCTTTTGTGTTCACCTTTGGTCCATCAACTAATTTTTTCTCTTCCCATCATCTGCACAAACTTCTGGTTATCCTACAAGGTGACCTAAGAAACATTTCGATTCTTTCTTCTCAGAAATAACAGGGCTTGGTAGAGCTGTAATAAAACGGCAGCATTGGACCCGGATCCTGACCGCTTAACTGCCTCAGGTGGCGCAATAAATAGTGACCGCAGCATCTACATGGTTCTGCCATACCAATGATGCCCCATGAAGTGTTTTGTAAAGAGCCTCTAGAATACCATGGTGACAGGGCACCTACAATATCTATGTTTAAGTGGTACTGTTCAAAAATAAAACTTAATCTTCAATATACACTACCAGCAGATAGGACATTATGTAAATTTGCTCAGCTCCTCCTGCTCTATAACATGCTGCCTGCAGATGGGACACCATGTATAATCTGCTCAGCTTCTCCTGCTCTATAACATACTGTCGACAGCTAGGACATTATTTACAATCTGCTCAGTTCATCCTATAGCAGAAAGGACCCCCCAATCTTCTCAGCACCTACTGCTCTATAACATGCTGCCTTCAGATAGGATACTATGTAGAATTTGCTCAGCTCCTAGTAACCACATTGGCCCGTGGGATCCCAGCATCTCTGTGACCAGAGCCGAAACGTGATCTGTATTAACTCTATCTTGGTCTGTAAAAAATTAATTTCTGGGCAAGACATAGTGACATAGATTTCTGATGTCCAAGTTATTTGCTTTTATTTGTCCCTCCATGTGCACATAAGTACAGAAGTGCTGTCTGACCCAGGTTCTTCCCAGGATCCATGTGCACTTAGAAGATAATAACACTGCTGTAATATGCTGGCTACTTTAGATATTGCGCTGGCTGTGTAATCCCTGTAACGTTCCTGTTATACGTCTTCATTACCCGTTCACTGTCACTTTCACTGCTGCCTGGAAACCATCAGAAAGCAGCGTCGCTGCGACTAACCAATCTTATTATAGCATTAACTAGGAGCTAAATAGTTTCAGCGTCTAATGACAGACCTGCAGCTATAACTATATTAGGTGTACAAGAAGATGCCACAACCTTGGACCATAAATCTTTGAACCTCCTGGGATAGAAGTTTTTTCCTTCTCTCTGGGTAACGGAGATATACAGAACGCTGCATGACGGGAAGATCCGACGCTCCCTGTGATAAACACTTGAGTAACCTGGAGAGGTAGTCTGCTATGACAGCCGCTACCATCTCCTTTGGCGGTGAGTTAAGCATCCGCCAGCCCCCTCCTCAGCGCTGTCTCTACCAGTTAATCACATACCTCCATCTATTTATAGGCTGCTCCACGTAATTCCCCTAGACCCATTGCAGGAGAGATTGTCTCTCTTTGCCAATTCTCATTGTTCTGTCACAGTCGGAGCACTAGGCCACAGCATCGTCTTCATCTGCTCCCTGATAGGAACATAAAATATGCTATGAATACCCCAGCCCTTCCTTCTAATATCCTCCTGTCTATTGATCCAGTATTGTGTCATATAATAAACTGAGAAATCTATAAGAAAATATTGTGTGTGTCCCAAGATAACAGCCATGACCCCTTCACTTGTTTTGCTGTAAGACAACTGGCTGAAGCAGGAGCCCCCCCCAATAGATTGCTTAACCCCTTTAAATGTTTTTCACCTAAACTGCAGAATATTAACCCTTTTGTTCTCTGCATTCTCAGAAGAACCATTACACCATTTATGGTCCGCTGATGAGACATTATAGCATATAGGGGTATAATGGTATGCCATATGGTCTCGCCTCTCTCGCTTCTGCACTCTGGTGGTCCTTGCCACTTTTTTGCTACTGTATCCAGTTACGGGCATTACCAGTCTTGTGCTGTACATGCAGCCATCACTGCTTCTATGAGTGAATGGATGCAACTCAGGGCTGGCACCAGCACCAGCACCAGCGCCGGGGCCCATAATTGCTGGGGGGGGGGGGGGCTCACATGGCCGAATCTTAGACCCTAGTAGCTTGGCATCACTCTGTTCCCCAGAGGCTTACTGAAACCTGGAGCCGCCCCTGCAGCGGGCAAGTGGACGTAAACCAGCAGAACTTTTGCACTGTATGAATGAGTTTTAACAAGTGATTTATCAGATTTACCCAAAAATTTCTTTACTCATTTTTTGCATATTTTAAGTTTGAAAAAAAAAAAACACATTGCTATTTTATAGATACTCTTTAGTGATTTAAAGGGATTATACTATGATTGTACTATAGGGTTGTAGTATGGTTGTTATTCATTATCTAATAGTTGGCCCCCACTGATCGCAAGAAAGGACCCCCCAACTATCACAAGAGTGGTCGTCCCCTACTGACTAATTAATTGATGGTGGGGCAGATCCAGAATGTGTCCTGCTACTAGGGAAATTTCTGAAATTCGGTACCCGTGCAATCTCACATTTGGTGTCGGACTAACCCACATGAGGAACTAACCTAACATTGGACTCCATAAGTACAGCAGAAGACAACCTAATCTGGAGGCTTTCCCTTGAGGATGAGTGAGGATGGGCCCAAGATACCCCAGTCCCACACTGCTCCCATTCACTGTCTATGTGTTTGCCAGCGATAGTGGAAATGCTGTGCTTGGAAATATGACACTCGGGACCCTTATTCTTGTAATTGGTGGGGATCTCAAAAATTGGATACGGGATAACAATTTAACTTGGTACAATCCCTTTAATATTGATGATTTATAAAAATGTAGGTTTTTTACTATGTGACTTTCTGTTGTGTGGTAAGGTGAGTGCTTCTCCCTCGGGATGATAACCGGTGGCTCACAGTTCCGCTATGTGTCCCTCCTTCCGGATGCCCTCTGGGTCTGTGTAGGATTATTCTGGGCAGCGCGCACTTCCCCTCTACTCTCGGTCCTGGCGCTTTCATGATGTGTCACCCCCAGACACCACTGACCACCGAGCAGTTTTCCTTCCTGTATTTTGTTGCACTTCCTTGTGGAATAAAATGTTCCCTACCCACATGTCAGACTTTTTTCTGCTCGCTTCTACAGTAAATGGCGCAGTGTTGTTTCAGCGCAGGATCTAGAGGGTGTTTCAGGATAATCCAGCAGTGACTCATTACGTGATATCATTACATAATAGACAGCAGGTTTATATTTTTAGAGTTCTGTTCCTGAGCCTTTCTATTGGTTTCTTTTCTTTTTAGGGATGGGTTTTCACGAAGACCTCCATAGGATTGGTGCCAAAGAAGGACTGAAAGGAAGGAAGCTGCAGAAAGCCATGGAAAGCTTTGCCTGGAATATCACTGTCCTGAAGGTAAGTGGCTCACTGCTGCCATCTACTGTTCGAAGGTGACATAAATTTTTCTTTTATCATATTTTATATTATAAAGATCAGAGGTATACAGAGGTACAACACAGCTTAAAGAGATACTGTCCCCACCTTTGACATCCCATAACTACTAGCTCCTTCAGGCAGGGTATGAAATGTCCTTTCTGGAATTCCCTCTTTTATATTTTAAAACTTGCCAGATCGCCTATGAAAAGAAAATCGCCTCCTAAGTCATATGCAAATGAGAAGAGTCACTTTTCACCGGAGATGAGTCACTTTTGAGAGGTTGGAGTGGGAATGTCATATGATATTTTGCTATCTTGGGGTTTATAGCAGATAGACCCATTGTGGCTCTGTAAGCTCACCGGACCGTAAGCCTGGAGTGCTCTAAAATATGCGATTAATATGATACCATAAACATGGTTTTAAGTCCTATAGAGCCAAAGATAGAGGCATCTGAAGTGACACTCCTCCTTCATCCTTCAAAAGTGACTCTTTTCCTTTACAAATGACTTTGGGGGAGATTTTTTTTCTTTAAATGGCTGAGTTCTGCCATAAAAGAAGAAATTCTGGGAAGTACATTTCATACCCAACCAGAGGAGGTGTGTAGTTAAATGGGGTAAAATCTGCTGACAGATTCCCTTTAAACGTTATATGCATCTATATAGTTCTGTAGGAGGCGTCCGAATTCTGACCGTTACTAATGACATATCTGACACTATGTAAGTGTTTTGATTCTTGTAGGAAAAAAAACCCCTATTTTTATTACCAATTTAACTTATAATATGTAATCTGAGCGGCTGTGAATGAACACGGCGACCTTCACCTTCTGCGCTGATCTCCATGCGATGGTTTCCTGCGTCTGGAAGTGATTGTCACGCTATGGATGGTGTCAGTAGTGTTGATAAAGGGTGGCCATACACACACAAGTCGCAGGAAGCCGACCAGATGTGTTTGTGGATGGACGTTTTCAGCAAACACATGGCGTATGAGGTCTTTGTTCGGTACAAAGTGATAGCATTGTCTGAGTCCGCGCATAGAGCCCGTTCCCTCGTAACTGTGTTATTCTAATGTATATTGCTGGGAAGTAGTCTCATGTACACAGCGCTTATGGAGATTCAGGCAGGTCACTTTAATGACTCATTAAGCCTCTTGAACAAACAATATGCTTAAATATGGAGAGATTTTCCTGCTGGCGGCTCCGGCTGTAATTGTACATCATTTATAATGTATTACAGGTTAACTCTTCTGACGCTGGCACTAACCAGACATCTCTAGAACCTGCCCAAAGGCCTTTAATGCGTATGATTATGCTGCTTTTATAAGGATTTTCCCACATTCTGCAGCAATATTATTGTATAAAAGCCTCTATGGAGGTAACTCTGGGTATAGGGCATTCAGCAGCTGAAGGTGGATGGTAACTGCAGTGTCAGCATATATACAGTGCTGTAATGTGCTGTACCGAGGTCACGTCTTAGTGTTATGTGTATAACAGCACTGCGGCTAGCAGCATGTAGTTTTCTTTTGCACATAATACTCAGCAACCTAATGGATAAAATGTATAAAGCAATGATAAAACATCTTAATTTCTATGGCGGCATCATGTTATGTATCAAGAAGGACATATCCAAATAAAAGCTGCGGTTATAAGAGTTAATACTATTATGTTACATCATTCTGTTTCAATAGGATTATTCAACTATGCAGATTATTTAGAGGGGACTTCTACTTATTTATTAGGTATCATATGATACATGCACTGTAAGTGCTGGACATTTCTCCATTATGAGAATTAGGAGAGCTGTATATTGATACCTTTTGTGTGTGTTATTAATAGCAGCTATGAAAGATGTTGTTTATATTCCAGGATTCTAGCTGGACTTAGAGCACTGTGGTGCACTAGTGTGTGAGATCTCTTGACTGAACATAGCACAGCGAACCACCCTGTTTTGAGTAACTGCTGTAGCAGGCTGTGCAGAAGTACACTGAAGAGAACACACACCAGTGCACCGAAGTGCTCCAAGTCCAGCAACAACCGAGGAATATGAATGCATTTTTAACAGTCCTGCTGCTATTAACTGCATACAAAGAGGTATTGGTACAGAGTAAGTGACAAACACTATAGATTCTTAGAATCAACTTTGTTAGAAATGCAGCGCAAAGGGAGGTGTGCATATAGAGAGAAATGGTTACATCGACCTCCGGGGACAATACATAAAATTCTATACAGTTTCATATGCTCAAACTACTGACAGATTCCCTTTAACTCATCCCACAACATAAAAAATGATATAGAAATAAACATTAATATTTCCCAAGAGAAAAAGAAATCTACACAATTTTACCTCTTTACACAATAAAAAGCAAATCTTTAGTTGCCCCGTTTGCCCAAGACTATGCATATTATATATCAAAATGATTGTCACCTTCTAGAGAATTCATTTATAGTGGCCATTTTGAGTTAATTTGAAAAATGAAAAAAATATGTATTGCACATTGCAAAAAAACCCCAAAAGAACTAAAAATTTTAAAAAGGTATATACCGGTGTATTAGCAAAAAATGTGCTGAAAAAAACCAACTCTGCTTATACGAATGACGAGAGACATAAAATATAGTAAGATAAAAATCTTGCTAAAAAGTGCCTGTGTTTTATAGTCCGAAGGTCAGTACCGCTGTAATAGAGATCATGTGAAGCGCTGTAAATGGAGATCATGTGAAGCGCTGTTGAAGCATTTCACCCGTTCACCAGGAGAAAAGTATCTGTCCTGACATATAAGAAATAGTGATGGGCCGTTTGCAAACGAACTGGCTCTTAGAGCTGGGCTCTTTCAACTACGGGAGTTGGATCCCTGCAGTGAGCCAATGGCTTACTTAACCAGCCCGTAATCGGATGACCACGTCCACTAAAAGTGGTTCGGAGTGAGGGACTGGCTGGACTGTGGCTCCCTATTATATATTCAATAGGGAGCCATTCAGGAGCCAGAAGAGTCGTCTCTACCTAGTGAATGGAGCCTAATGATCCAGCTCACTGGATGAAATGCATGTGCTCTGCAGCTAGTTGCTGTGGAGCTGTGGGGCTGCAGGGGAAGGTGATGGGGGTATTATTTAGAAGAGGTTGTAAGCTGATGGTATGTTTAGGGAGTAAACAGAGTAAAAGGATAGGGATCAGATTTAGGAAATATGATGGATAGGGAGCTGATGATAATCAGGGGGTTTATTCATTATAAGGGATTAAGAGGGATGGGGTCAAAATCTGGGGTGGGTCTTATAGTAAGGTGCGTCTTCTATTATGAAAAATATGGTATCTTCCGCCACGCCTGTTCCCTTTTTGTCTTCATGTAACAGAGCGGTCAGAGAGGCGTCTATATGTTCTGCCCCATGTGCACACTATGATGTCATCAGCGACAACACCACCGCTTCATAGTGTGTGTGCGAGCAAAGAGCATGGACGCTTCTCTGCCTGCTCTGTTACATAAAGACAAGAGCAAAGAGGAGCTGTGGGGATCGCTGGAAGATAAGTATCTAGGTTTATTTTTATTATACAAGGGCGGGCTGCATGGGGTATTTTATTACTGGGGGAGGCTGATAAAAATTACATTACTAGGGAGGCTGCTCGACATTTGCCGCTGGCAGCTGCTGGGCATTTCATACCTAGGGGAGGCTGTGACCAATACATTTCCCACCCTAAGCTTATACTGGAGTCAACTTTTCCCAGTATTTTGTGGTAAAATTAGGGGCCTTGGCTCATACTCAAGTATATATGGCAGTGGTGCCAGAGGTGGCACTCAGAGCCCTTTCTGTGGGCACCCAGGCCTGCACCCCAACACAGAGTTTGCCAGCTAGGCTTTCTCCTGTGATCCAATACTGCTCAGAAAGTGCCATGCTTGGCGCTTTTTTAAAGCGACATCCTTGGCTGCCAGGACTACAGGAGGAGCGGGAAGGTGTGGCTAGAGATGGATCGTCATTGGAGCTTCTGCTCTGGGAACCCTGATTCTCTCTCTTCAGGGGACCCTGTGGGGAAGCTACAATCCAAATTTCTCCATCATCTTTCTAATGTATTGGTGAATTCAGGAGACCAATACGATTAAGGGTGCGGTCACACGTCGCGTTTACTGCATGCGTTTAAAAACGCATTGCTACAACTGAAGGGAGATTTGCCTAATTAAACAGCTGTTAACACCTGCGTTTACAAAACGCAGATGTTAACCACGATGTTAACACATGTGTTAACATCTGCATGCGTTAACCGCGATGTTAACACACATGTTAACAATACATTAACACTTGCGTTTTGTAAACACAAGCGTTAACAGCTGTTTAATTAGGCAAATCTCCCTTCAGCTGTAGCAATGCGTTTTTAAAACGTGTGACCGCACCCTAAAACCTGTGACACAGCTAGGATCAATAAGTTACTGCTTAAATTGTCACGTTGGCACTTTGCGACATATACGTGGGTTTTGGTTGTAGCTTGGGCACTCTGTCTCAAAAAGGTTCGCCATCACTGATATATGGTACTTAAACATTTTTGCAGTGTTTTTTTCATGTTAAGTAGGGTAATAAAAATGTAAAAATATTAAAGGTATTGCCAAAAAAAAAGCCATTATGACCCTTAGTCCAATAAGTAGAAAAATGCCCTGATCTTTAAACCCTTTAAGGCCTGATCAGAAAGGGGTTAACAAAAGCTATATTTGGGTGTATACAGACCCCCTAGCATCGGCAGGTACCATGGCAATATCAGATTGGTGACAAATGGACGAAAGATTTTGCAAGTAAAACTAAGTTTTTAGGGGCTTGTATTAGCAGACATTGATCATGGAGCGTTATCTATGGGTACTATCATAAGGGGATCTTTGGAAATAATTTCCATTGGACTTTTGGGGTTTAAGTCTCCTTTTCTTGTGCATTTATAATTGTGGACTATGGGTGCTCTTACGTGTTTGCAGATGAGCCATGGGTACCGCTCTGCTCGGCAACTATCAGTAATTCATATTCCATACCCATGGCACAAACACAAGTGTAATAGCACCTAAATCATACAGAAAACAGGCTAAAAATAGTGTAAGCTGAAAGTGCGGATGAGCGACACTAGGCAGTCTCCCCAACAATAGATAACGCTCTTCTTACAACTAGGCTCACAATCTAAGGACACAGAGAAATGGAAAAATGAAAGAGATTGAAAAGCATTTAAGGCACTCTTCTTCTTTTGTTTGTTCCGTCATCCGTATAAAGCGCCTTTCAGAATCCCGGCAGACAAATTACTGTCATTATTTGGGAATTCGGCTGGCGGTGTGCTAAATAGGGTTAATGGAAAGCTGAGTCCTTCGCCGTGCTATTCCACTGACTGGAATGCCAATATAGACCATCTAGTAAGGAAGTGTAACATGTAATCAGCTACTTCACCTCCGGTAAAACGAACATGAGTTGTTTTAGACTCTGACCCCTTTTACACGTCACGCTTCTGGGTTAAGAATATGCAAATAAGAATGCCAAGATTTAAAAAGGAAAACTATTCATCAAGTGCTACCTTAAAGGAAACCTACCACTTCACGTGGTAGGTGTAAGATGCATACACCGAGCACCAGCTCAGGGTGAGCTGGTGCGGGTGCTTACTTTCATTAGTGTCCTAAACCGCTATATCGCGGTTCAAACACTTTTTATTCTTTACAGCCGAAGGAACTTTGGCGCACCAAGCGGGTGTCTGTGCGCACCCCTACATAGGAAAAGTCCGGGAGCTGCGTGCATCGTCGCGCGCTTGGTGCGCCGAAGCTCCTTCGGCTGTAAAGAATAAAAAGTGTTTAAACCGGGATATAGCGGTTTAGGACACTAATGAAAGTAAGCACCAGCACCAGCTCACCCTGAGCTGGTGCTCGGTATATGCATCTTACACCTACCACTTCAAGTGGTAGGTTTCCTTTAAAGGCAGATGCCTACACATCAATGTCTGACTTTCAGGAAGCCTGGTGACATGTGAGATAATAGCCAAATCAGTAAGGAATAGACTCCCAACTGTACACGTTTGACTAGTTGAGGGGCCATAGACATGGGTCAGGAAGGAATTTTATTCTCCTTTTAGAGACTGCCTTTACAGCTTCTAGGTAAGTAGTAGATGAATGTGGATACTGTGGATCTTACTCAAAGATCCGATAAGGTGCTCCGTGCACCATGTGACTATAGAAAAGAGCTGCAGACTCGGGATGAATTCACACTTGGAAGATTTATTGCAGGATCAACTTCTTTCAGAGGAGTTCTGCGGCAAATGTGTGGCATGTGGATATACAGTTCATTTATTAGTTTTGCTCCATGCCCTGGACATGCTGTCTGCCATATGCCCTGAATAAGCTGTTCTTGTTTCTGCAGTTTCTTCCAGCTCGGTATCATAACCCTAACAATCACTCCATATAGTTTTCGTTACTCTACTTTTCGTGTCAGTGTTTCTTTCATCTTCCTTCAGTATTTCAATCACTTGTTCTTAAACTTCAGGCACAACGTTCTCATTGATTTTTTCTGTGATCCCACAGGGCCAAGCTGACCTCCTCAAACATGCCAAGAACGAAGCTGTGGACCACGTGAGGCAAATCCACCACGCAGGCCAGTCCTGTGGCATAAGCCGTGCCAGCTCCTACTCCCCCTCCCTTGATATCTTCAGGCCACGAGGGGCACTGGAACCCATCCCCGAAGCAGATGGCGGGGGCAGCACTGGCTCGTGAAGAGGCGTTCAGCAGCCAAGAGACTAGGAACTTAACCCCTGATATGGCAGACCCATTTGCAACATATTGATATGCATTGCAGATGTCTCCCAGCTGCTCACAGGGTAAATGTCTGGATCTCCCCCCATATTGACCCCCAGTCTTGCTTTACCACCATCCCTTGAGACACAACTGTGGAATTGTAGACTAGACCTGCAGATTAGGATGATCCGAAATAATGGAATACATGAGAGACGTCTCGTGAAAGGCGTACATCTATATTTTTGTGCACTTACAGACCAGCCTCACTTCCCCTCTATTTGAACCCTTCCCCTCCCAACCCGTTTTTAGGGTTGGGAGGGGAGAATTGTATTGCTACCTCTGTTCACTTTCTCCATACCCCTCTGTTCATGTATTGTATGAAATCACTTGTGGTTTAAATACACTTGTCCAGAGCCGTTTCTTATGTATGTGTATTTATAGGGGGGGCCCAGGCTACACTGAACCTTGAAAATTACCCGGAGGCATATAAATATCACATACACCCATCTATGCCGAAACATATAGGCCTATCAACACCCACAATACAGCAAAACCAAAGATAATAGCATCACGTTGCACAATGACAGCTCCTTAAGTTTAAGAGACAGCTCCATCATTTATGAAATATTCCCTCAAATACTGCGGAAACATCTGACTTTATGTTAAGTTTAATTGAAATCATTAAATTACCATTTCTCCTATGTGCAGGCAGTATGTAATAGAGCAGGAGAAGCTGAGATGATTGCACAATGCCCTATTTGCAGGCAGTATGTTATAGAGCAGGAGGAGCTGAGATGATTGCACAATGTTCTATGTGCAGGCAGTATGTTATAGAGCAGGAGGAGCTGAGATGATTGCACAATGTTCTATGTGCAGGCAGTATGTTATAGAGCAGGAGGAGCTGAGATGATTGCACAATGTTCTATGTGCAGGCAGTATGTTATAGAGCAGGAGGAGCTGAGATGATTGCACAATGTTCTATGTGCAGGCAGTATGTTATAGAGCAGGAGGAGCTGAGATGATTGCACAATGTCCTATGTGCAGGCAGTATGTTATAGAGCAGGAGGAGCTGAGATGATTGCACAATGTCCTATGTGCAGGCAGTATGTTATAGAGCATAAGGAGCTGAGATGATTGCACAATGTCCTATGTGCAGGCAGTATGTTATAGAGCAGGAGGAGCTGAGATGATTGCACAATGTCCTATGTGCAGGCAGTATGTTATAGAGCATAAGGAGCTGAGATGATTGCACAATGTCCTATGTGCAGGCAGTATGTTATAGAGCAGGAGGAGCTGAGATGATTGCACAATGTCCTATGTGCAGACAGTATGTTATAGAGCATGAGGAGTTGAAAAGATTGTACACAGTGTCCTATCTGCGAACAGATAATATTGTGCCCTATTTTTAGGCAGACTGTCATAGGAGGCACATAACTTAGGCTGCAAGTTAGAGTGTAGGAGTAGGTCAGTACATAGTGTGCTATCTGCAAGCTGGATGTTATAGAGCAGAAAGAGTTTAGCTGATTGTACCTGGTTGCCTTTCTACATTCAATGTTATAGAACAGGGTGAGGTGATTAGATTGTACATGGTGCTGAATCTGAATGCCGGATGTTATAGAGTTGGATAAGCTGAGCAGATTTTACATATTGTATTATCTGCTGGCGGCATGTTATAGAGCGGGAGGAGCTAAGCTGATAGGACAGTAAGTGCAATCTCAGGCAGCATGTTATTGAGCAGAAGGAGCTCAGAAAATTGTCCATAGTGCTGCATCTGCGGGATATTATAGAGTAGGGGAAGCTAAGCAGATAGATACTGGAATTTAAAGGGAACCTGTCATCAGGATTTCACATTTTCACCTAATAATAGTTTTAACAAGCTCAAATAGCATAGATACCAGACACTCATTTGACCCACAGCTCTCCAGTACGCTTTCTCCTGACTTCCTCCATAGAAATGCATGGAGAGCATGAAGAGAAAGCCGCTGTGGGACATCTGTGGCAGCAGCATATCTCCCACAAAGCAATAAGCAACTCAGATTAATCTGCCTGATTTTTATCTCCCTTATCATATTGGGAAGCCTCATGCACGTTATGTGGTGGGTTTGGTGGATACATATCTAATGTATATGTCCAGCTTTATTCCTGTTAGTATTGGATTGCCAGGACTCCAAACACAGGACATTGTCTACTTACTGTGACAGGAATAGAAAAAAGGTTAAAAGTCCCTTCTGTCACCACTTTTCGGTGTCTTTCAGACTGCTAAACCAGTATGTACCTAATTTATTAAAAACTATGGAAACTTGATACATGCGTGACATTTAGGAAATAATATGGGTTCATTGATCTTTTTAAGAAAGGAGGTTTTGAATTCTATTTTGTGATAAAAGAAAACAAATCCTGAAACTTTACGGCAGAAACTGATGTGAAATGTGTGTTAAATTTCCCCCATTGTGTTTCTTGCCAAGCTTCAAAAGGGGAGCATGGCACTAGACCTCACAGCCACAGTCATAGCACCTCAAAAAAGGTTAATTCCTTATTAATAAAAAGTTTAAAATATGTGTCTTTGTCTGCATTCAGGTCACAGCTTCTTTCAAGAAAATGTTAAAAAAAAATCTTAGTGACCAGGACTCTATGGAGGATCCTATGGAAGATTAGGGATAATAGGTCCCCTCCCTGAAAGCCAAAAAATAAACTTATTTATGTGGTGAACATACCGTACAATTGACCTAACGCAAGATTAAAACTAAATACACCCCAAAAACCACAGTCCCAGTTGGCAAAGAAATTCTGGAGGCAAACTGATGCCAGAATGGATCCAATAAGTTTGGACCTCCTGTATCTCCTTGTACTTGTCCAAGTCAAAATATCATTCATGATATTAGTTCTTTAACCCCTTAAGGACGCAGTCTGTTTGCAGGTTAAGGCTCGCAACTTTTTTTGGAAATTTGACCAGTGTCTCTTCCTGTGGTAATAACTTTTCAACGCTTTAAGATATCTCTGTGATTTTGAGATTGTTTTCTCGTGAGACATTGTAGTTTATGTTAGTAGTGTCATTTCGGTGATCCGTTCCTTTTTTTGGGGGTAAAAATTCAAAAATTTAGGAAAAATTTGAAAAAAATGACTATTTTCAAAGTTTCAAATGTTATAATTTTTAGACAAAAAGTGATACCACAAATTTTTTTTGATAGAAACCTTTTGCCATTGGTCTTCTTTTTATATCCATAATTTGTTTTACGTTTCCATTATTTTTATGGATGTGAGAAGGTTTGAAGTTTTAGTAGCAACTTCTCAGATTTTCTTGAAATTTGAAAAATGCGAACTTTTTGGTGATCAATTCAGTTTGGAAGTGCCGTATAAAGGCTTATGTGCTATATACCCCCACAAGTAACACCATTTTATGAACCTAACATCTCAACCTATTCAAATCAGCATTTAAGAAGTCTGTTAACCCTTTAATTATTTTTCCGGAAGCATATGAAAATGGAGTGGAAATTTTGAAATTTCAATTTTTGATTTCAATCTTTCCAATTTAGCCCTAAAACGGATACATTCAGAAGGAATTTGAGGTAAATATATATTCCTAATTTCTTGCCCTGCTTCTTCCGAGTACGGCAATACCAGACATGTGGATGTCAGCTGCTGTTTCCCCGCACATCGATGTCCAGAACAGAGTTAGCGATACCGGGAATTTGGAAGGCCAATTTATTTTGTGGTGCCACAGTGTAATTGAAGAGCCCCTGAAGTAAAAGTACAATAGAAAACCCCCCAAAATGTCACCATTTCGGAAACTAGACCCCTCAAAGAATTTATCGGTGGTTGTGGTGAGCATTTTAACCCCCGACACGCTGGTCAAAATTGAATGCAAAGTAAATAGTGCAGAGTAAAAATTGTGTTTTTATCTCAAAAATGTCATTTTAGTGCCTCATATACTGTGCCCAACTCATGCCACTTTAGACAAACACCCCAAAAATCATTCTGCGGGTTGTCCCGAGTACAGCAATACCACACATGTGCCAATAATTTACAGACTGGGCGCACAGAAGGGATGAGAACGGAAGGAGTGAAATTTTGATTTTCCAGCTCCGTTTTCACATGTTTGGATTTGGAGTGCCATGTCATGTTGGCAGGGCCCGTGAGGTGCCAGTGCAATAGAAACCCCCAATAAATGATACCATTACGGAAACTAGACCCCTCAAAGAATTTATCGGTGGTTGTGGTGAGCATTTTAACCCCCGACACGCTGGTCAAAATTAAATGCAAAGCAAATGGTGCAGAGTAAAAATTGCGTTTTTATCTCAAAAATGTCATTTTAGTGCCTCATATACTGTGCCCAACCCGTGCCACTTTAGACAAACACCCCAAAAATCATTCTGCAGGTTGTCCCGAGTACAGCAATACCACACATGTGCCAATAATTTACAGACTGGGCACACAGAAGGGATGAGAACGGAAGGAATGAAATTTTGATTTTCCAGCTCCGTTTTCACATGTTTGGATTTGGAGTGCCATGTCATGTTGGCAGGGCCCGTGAGGTGCCAGTGCAATAGAAACCCCCAATAAATGATACCATTACGGAAACTAGACCCCTCAAAGAATTTATCGGTGGTTGTGGTGAGCATTTTAACCCCCGACACGCTGGTCAAAATTAAATGCAAAGCAAATGGTGCAGAGTAAAAATTGCGTTTTTATCTCAAAAATGTCATTTTAGTGCCTCATATACTGTGCCCAACCCGTGCCACTTTAGACAAACACCCCAAAAATCATTCTGCAGGTTGTCCCGAGTACAGCAATACCACACATGTGCCAATAATTTACAGACTGGGCACACAGAAGGGATGAGAACGGAAGGAATGAAATTTTGATTTTCCAGCTCCGTTTTCACATGTTTGGATTTGGAGTGCCATGTCATGTTGGCAGGGCCCGTGAGGTGCCAGTGCAATAGAAACCCCCAATAAATGATACCATTACGGAAACTAGACCCCTCAAATAATTTATCGGTGGTTGTGGTGAGCATTTTAACCCCCGACACGCTGGTCAAAATTAAATGCAAAGAAAATGGTGCAGAGTAAAAATTGCGTTTTTATCTCAAAAATGTCATTTTAGTGCCTCATATACTGTGCCCAACCCATGCCACTTTAGACAAACACCCCAAAAATCATTCTGCGGGTTGTCCTGAGTACAGCAATACCACACATGTGCCAATAATTTACAGACTGGGCACACAGAAGGGATGAAAACGGAAGGAGTGAAATTTTGATTTTCCAGCTCCGTTTTCACATGTTTGGATTTGGAGTGCCATGTCATGTTGGCAGGGCCCGTGAGGTGCCAGTGCAATAGAAACCCCCAATAAATGATACCATTACGGAAACTAGACCCCTCAAAGAATTTATCGGTGGTTGTGGTGAGCATTTTAACCCCCGACACGCTGGTCAAAATTGAATGCAAAGTAAATGGTGCAGAGTAAAAATTGCGTTTTTATCTCAAAAATGTCATTTTAGTGCCTCATATACTGTGCCCAACCCATGCCACTTCAGACAAACACCCCAAAAATCATTCTGCGGGTTGTCCCGAGTACGGCAATACCACACATGTGCCAATAATTTACAGGCTGGGCACACAGAAGGGATGAGAACGGAAGGAGTGAAATTTTGATTTTCCAGCTCCGTTTTCACACGTTTGGATTTGGAGTGCCATGTCATGTTGGCAGGGCCCGTGAGGTGCCAGTGCAATAGAAACCCCCAATAAATGATACCATTACGGAAACTAGACCCCTCAAAGAATTTATCGGTGGTTGTGGTGAGCATTTTAACCCCCGACACGCTGGTCAAAATTGAATGCAAAGTAAATGGTGCAGAGTAAAAATTGCGTTTTTATCTCAAAAATGTCATTTTAGTGCCTCATATACTGTGCCCAACCCATGCCACTTCAGACAAACACCCCAAAAATCATTCTGCGGGTTGTCCCGAGTACGGCAATACCACACATGTGCCAATAATTTACAGGCTGGGCACACAGAAGGGATGAGAACGGAAGGAGTGAAATTTTGATTTTCCAGCTCCGTTTTCACACGTTTGGATTTGGAGTGCCATGTCATGTTGGCAGGGCCCGTGAGGTGCCAGTGCAATAGAAACCCCCAATAAATGATACCATTACGGAAACTAGACCCCTCAAAGAATTTATCGGTGGTTGTGGTGAGCATTTTAACCCCCGACACGCTGGTCAAAATTGAATGCAAAGTAAATGGTGCAGAGTAAAAATTGTGTTTTTATCTCAAAAAAGTCATTTTTGTGTCTCATATACTGTGCCCAACCCATGCCACTTTAGACAAACACCCCAAAAATCATTCTGGGGGTTGTCCTGAGTACGGCAATACCACACATGTGCTAATAATTTACAGGCTGGGCACACGGCAGGGGTCAGGAAGAAAGAAGCACAATTTAGGTTTTCAAGCTTCGTTTTCACTAGATTGGTAATGGGGGGTACCCCCGAGGTACCAGTACAATAGAAACTCCCAAGTAGTGAACCCATTTTGGAAAGGGCACCCCTCAAAGAATGTATGTAGGCTTGTATGATCATTTTAACCCCCAACACGCTGGTCAAAATTGAATGCAAAGTAAATGGTGCAGAGTAAAAATTGTGTTTTTATCTCAAAAAAGTCATTTTTGTGCCTCATATACTGTGCCCAACCCATGCCACTTTAGACAAACACCCCAAAAATCATTCTGGGGGTTGTCCTGAGTACGGCAATACCACACATGTGCCAATAATTTACAGGCTGGGCACACGGCAGGGGTCAGGAAGAAAGAAGCACAATTTAGGTTTTCAAGCTTCGTTTTCACTAGATTGGTAATGGGGGGTACCCCCGAGGTACCAGTACAATAGAAAGCCCAAGTAGTGAACCCATTTTGGAAAGGGCACCCCTCAAAGAATGTATGTAGGCTTGTATGAGTATTTTAACCCCTAAGGTGCTGGCTCAAATGTAATACAAAGTGAGTAGTGCAGAGAAACAGTTGTATTGCAATTTATCAAATATGCCATTGAAGTGACAAAAGTATTTTGCCCAACTCATGCCACTGGGGAAAAACACATCAAAAATCATTCTGCGGGTTACCCCGGTTAGGGCAATACCCCATAGGAGGCAATAATCTGTAGGATGGTGACACGGCAGGGCTCAAAAGGGAATAACTTGTTGGAGCACAGACATTGTACTTTTTTTTTTCTTTTTGGCATCATGAAAGATTTGTAGATGCCAATAGGGGCCAGTACAGTAGAAACCCCTAAGAACTGACCCTATTTTGGAAACTACACCCCTCCATGAATTAATCTAGGGGTATAGTTAGCATTTTAACCCCACAGGTGGACCCCTGAAAAAGTGCAAAATGGATAGTGCATAGTAAAAAATATCTATTATGTCATTTTGTGCCCAGCTGCTGCCATGGGAGACAAACACCCTAAAAATCATGATGCATGTTTTCCCGGGTAAAGCATACGGGACAGTAATCTAGAGGCTGGGCACATGGCAGGGCTTAGAAGGGAAGGTGCGGCATGATGTATAAGCTGTGCGTCAGGGTAACAACAGGGTACTCTAAAAATCCAGGGATGTATGATAAATTCGGAAGCAATCTTTCATACATAACCCTGGTTTTTCTGGGCATGTCTCACAGTGATGAATGGTGTCCTTCCGAATGCCATTTTTGGAGCACACCCTGCACCTCTTTTGTGACCTTCCCTTGCTGGCTGTTTGGGGAACTACTCCTGGAAAGTGCTGCCCTGGTACAATACGTGATGTGGCCTCACTTCCAGATGTGCTAGCACTCCCCCCTTCCTGGTCTCCAAAAAGAAAGTACTTTATTACCATCTCTTGAAATTCCAGGAAAGTTCCCCTCTGGCCGGCATATCGATGCAGCACATAAGCATTATACAATGCCATCTGCATGATGTGCACGGCCAGCTTCTTGTACCACACCCTCGACTTCCGCATGGCATTGTACGGCTGAAGCACCTGGTCAGACAAGTCCACCCCTCCCATGTATTTGTTATAATCTAAAATACAGTCTGGCTTGGGGGCTTCTGCACTGGCACCTCGTACTGGGACAGGGGTGGTGGTGTGCTCATGTATTGTGGTTAATACAAGGACCTCTCTCTTGTCCTTGTACTTAACACACAATACAGAGTCGCTGCATAGTGCCCTGCTTTCGTGCCTTTTAAGTTTTTGCCCAAGCAGCGACTTAGGGAGACCTCTCTGATTTCTGCGTACAGTGCCGCATGCCGCAGTATTTCTGGAAGTGAGGCACTTGAACAGGGTGGTGCTGGTGTAGAAATTGTCCAGGTAGAGGTGGTAGCCCTGGTCCAGCAGTGGGTGCACTAAATCCCACACTATCTTCCCTGTAACACCCAGGAAGGGGGGGCATTCTGGGGGCACTATAGTGGAGTCCTTCCCTTCATATACCCTGAACTTGTATGTGTACCCTGATGAACTTTCGCACAGCTTATACATTTTCACACCATATCTTGCCCTCTTATTGGGCAGGTACTGGCGGAATTGAAGTCTCCCTTTGAATTGTACCAGGGACTCGTCTATGCTCACATGTTTTGCGGGAGTATATGCCTGGGCAAACTTGGCACTAAAATGATCTAATATGGGCCTGACCTTAAATAACCGATCATAACTGGGGTCACCTCTGGGTGGGCACTGTGTGTTGTCAGTGTAGTGCAAAAACTTATGGATGGCTTCAAAGCGCATCCTGCTCATTGCCATGCGGAACATGGGGGTGTGGTACAGTATATCTGTGCTCCAGTAGTCCCTGATTGAAGGCTTCTTTACTATCCCCATAAGGAGTATTATGCCCCAATACTTGTACATCTCTGCTGCAGTGACAGGGGTCCACCTGTAGGGTTGTGCATAAAAGGACGTGGGGTTTTGGGCAATATGTTGTGCAGCGTAGAGATTTGTCTGAAATATAATAATATTTAGCAGCTCCTCATCAAAAAAAAACTTAAAAAAGTCTACAGCTCTGAGCCCTGTCGTGTCAAAGTTAATGCCAGGATGGCCCAAAAAGTCAGGGACCTGAGGGGTATAATTATCTGGGGCTACCCATGTGGGGTCAGTGGAAGCCCCAGACGCTTCTCCTGCAGAAGTCCCAGAAACTTCTCCTGCAGAAGTCCCAGGCACTTCTCCTGCAGAAGTCCCAGGCACTTCTCCTGCAGAAGTCCCAGGCACTTCTCCTGCAGAAGTCCCAGGCACTTCTCCTGCAGAAGTCCCAGGCACTTCAATTGCAGAAGTCCCTGGAACCCTACGGCGCCTTCTTGGGGGTCCTTCCAGGTCACTGGAAGATGAGCAGGAGGATGATGATAGGTAAAAGGGACCATCATCCCCACTAGCTGACTCGGTGTCAGAGGCAAGCATGTTATATGCCTCCAACACGGTGTACGTCTTCTGAGACATTGCACACAAAAAAAAATAGAGAACAAGAAAAATTAGATAATGTGCACCAAACTACACGGATAAACCGTCTAGCAGGCACACAAAAAAAAAAATATAATGCACACCAAACTACACGGACAAGCCGCACAGATGGCACACACAAAAAATAATGTGCACTAAACTACACGGACAAGCCGCACAGATAGCACACAAAAAAAAAAAGATAATGCGCACCAAACTACACGGACAAGCCGCACAGATGGCACACACAAAAAGATAATGTGCACTAAACTACACGGACAAGCCGCACAGATAGCACACAAAAAAAAAAAAGATAATGCGCACCAAACTACACGGACAAGCCGCACAGATGGCACACACAAAAAATAATGTGCACTAAACTACACGGACAAGCCGCACAGATAGCACACAAAAAAAAAAGATAATGCACACCAAGCCACACGGACCAGCCGCACAGATGGCACACAAAAAATAATGCGCACTAAACTACACGGACAAGCCGCACAGATAGCACACAAAAAAAATAATGCGCACTAAACTACACGGACAAGCCGCACAGATAGCACACAAAAAAAAAGGTAATGCACACCAAACTACACGGACAAGCCGCACAGATGGCACACACAAAAAATAATGCGCACTAAACTACACGGACAAGCCGCACAGATAGCACACAAAAAAAATAATGCGCACTAAACTACACGGACAAGCCGCACAGATAGCACACAAAAAAAAAAAGATAATGCACACCAAGCCACACGGACCAGCCGCACAGATGGCACACACAAAAAATAGCTAAGTACGGGTACACCTACGGCGTTCTGGAAAAAAATATTACCAGGCACCGAAAAAAAACCTATGTGCACCGCGCAAAAAGGCGCTACAAATGCACCTAGCTTGCCCTAAGACAAACTAACTACCGCTAAGATTGCTAAAGATTCTGTGCAGCGCTATTCACACGGCGCACTGAAAAGTGCGTCCAGTGCAGAACAACGCTAACACAGCGCACTGAAAAGTGCGTTTGGGTTCAGAAGGGACAGACAGGGAAAAACGGAAGACACGTGGGATCACACAAGGCGATCACACAGGGAACACACAGGACACAGGAAAAAACAGATAGGATGGGAATTTGTAGGGAACAATAGGGATCAGATAAGGATCAGAACACTATTTATAGTGTAAAAGTGTATTTTGGTGCACACAGTAACGCTCTTTCCTCTCTCCAGCGATACCAAACCAAAATGGTGCCGCTGGAGGAAGAGGAAAGTGCTAAAAGCACGTTTTTTAGCCTAAAATCGCTGTAATTGGCCAGTCAGGTTTGACTGGCCAATCACGGCGATCGGCGGGCGGGACCAATTTGATTGGTCGGGTGACGGAGACAGGAACTCCTCCTGCCTCTGTCACCCAAATTTCAGCCCGATGTCACCAGGTCTCGCGACGTGGTGACAATTCTAAAATAGTATGCGCTCGCGCAGTAGCTGTACTGCGCTGAGCGCCAATAGTGGGAAGCTGCGCAGTACAGCTACGGCGCGGAGCGCTAAGGGGTTAATATGGTGGGAGTAGTAGTGGTTGTTATTGTTTGCTCAATCCATCCCCTTTAAAGGAAACCTACCACTTGATTTGATGCATTATGAAGCAAACATACCTTGAGAATGCTGTAGCTACACTGATGCAAGATCATATCTTGGCTAATCCCAGAACCGAGTGGTTTTGCTGAAAAAAACTGTTTTAACATTCAGGAGCTTGGGAAGCTGAATCAGGCTGGCTGGCATAAACACATTACACACAGGAGCTTGTAATTACAAATGGAGGTTAGTGAAGACATGACTAATCAACCTGAACTGGATCACTCATACACAGCAGCTGGGAAATGGTGCAGCAATTGATTATTTTGTCTGGGAGAACAGTGATTGCATCATCCTCTCCTGCATAGGAAAAACTCACGTGCTAGGAGAAGCACTGAACCAAGCACTGAAGAAAGCACTGAAGCATAGAAGCAACCGAGTTTCATTATCATAATGTTATATCTGTTTTATCAGAAAAACCACTCGGCTCAGGGATTAACCAAGATATGATCCTGCATCAGTGTAGCTACAGCATTCTCAAGGTATGTTTGCTTCATAATGCATCAAATCAAATGGTAGGTTTCCTTTAAATATAATCAATGTTATCTTTCTTTACACTGACTTCAAAGTCTTAATAAATCTGTAGAGAATCTGTAAAAAAGCCCTGTAGTTCACGGCCCAGGCGAACATACATCCGCATGCTGGAGAGGAAGAAGGAAGAGTGCTGCTTACCCCCTCCCCTCTCCATAGAGAAGCAAGCGGCTGGCGCCGTGACCTGGCGATATGTAGGTCGTGTGCTATATGTCGCTATGGTCGCCGCATAATGGTCCCCACTATGTTCGATATATGATAGCTGAGAAATGAGTGACATGAATGATGATCTACAATTGTAATCTGAACAGAGAAAATGGCTATAAGGCTCCTTGCGCACAAACAGGTGAAATATTGGGCCTCTAACAACAAACCTGTGATCCAGTGTTTCTGGCCCTCATGTCATCCGCGTATAAAGCCTGGGCTGATCACAGTAGAGAAGTTGGCCCAAGCCGCAAACTTAGGCAGGAATAGGACCTGATGAGCCCATAAAAATTCATGAGGATATGTGCTAGCAACGGATATATCACATCCCCTCGGCTCGTACACGTAGTGTAGTCTTTTTATTTTGTCATCGGAACATGAGCCGTACAAACAAGGGATTACAGCTCCTTGTTGGCAGCCTGCAAACACTTATGGCTTACTAAAGATGGTAATGCAAAAAAAAATTGCAAAAATATATTGTGACTGCAAGAATAAATTTTTATCCTTCCCATAAACAGTTAATAAAATCTAATCATTTTGTTACAGGCATCCCAAAAGGAAGTCACTAAAAAAAAAAAAAAAATTCCTGCAAAAAATCCCATGAAACCACAACTAAAATATTAACGTTTTACGGCTTTAAGTATGTGAAAAAAAAAAGTTCCAATTGAGGAAGTTCTTTATAACTCAGTGTGGAACATGTATCACTCCTATTGCTTTATTTTTCTATTTTTGTGCGACTTTTCGCAGGCTGAGACTTTTTGGGGGCAGAATCAAGCAGTGTACCATTTAATGCAGTGGCTGGATTTATCTTTGTAGCCCAGATGTTTGTTAAACTTGTGAGACTTTTAGGATCTGAAATTGTCCCATTCTTGCGCCTAATAAGTCCCAAATGCTAGACCCAGACTTACTTTAGGTAAACTACTATTTGGGACTAAAAAGTCACACACCACAAAAAGTCTCAAAGTGAGACTAAACAGGCAACTCATCACATGTATCACAAAGGGAAAAAACTGGGGCTAGGGGTGGGCTAGTTAAACATAAACAACATGTACTTACCTTGTCCGGCGCTGCTGATGTGCCTCGCCGCAGTCCGTCTCCTCTGTGCGCCGGTTTGTATACAGGGCAAGCCGGAAGCTCCCATCCGACACCATCTCCCAACGCTTACAACGATAGGAACGGATGGGAGGAGCCGGCCACATCGCGGACCGGAAGCTCCCTGTGCGCGGCGTCTGTGCCCCTGTAAACAAACCGGCACGGATCAAACGGACCGCGGTGCCAGAGGAAGTAAATACATGTTTATTATGTTTAACTAGCACACCCCAGCCCGGCCCTAAGTAATTTTTAACAGCCGGATAACCCCTTTAAGAAACGTTGCAATGATTAACCCCTAGGGGACACAGCCTATTTTGGCCTTAAGGACGCGGCCCCATTCTTCAAATCTGACCTGTGTCACTATAAGTGGTTATAGCTTTGGAACGCTATGAGATATCCAGGGGATTTTTAGATTGTTTTCTCGTGACACATTGTACTTCAAATTAGTTTAAAAATTTGGATGATATCTTTTGTGTTTAGTTATGAAAAAAAACAAAATTTGGAAAAATTCTTTATTTTCAACGTTCTAAATTCTCTACTTTTGATGCAGATAGTCAAAGCACCCAAATAAATTCATAACTTACATTTCCCAAATGTCTGCTTTATGTTGGCATGGTTTTTTAAGATTCCACATATTTTACTAGAATGTTATGAGGCTCAGAATTTAGGTATCATTTTTCACATTTTTTGTAAAATCACCAAAACCCGCATTTAGATGGACCTGCTCAACTTCTAATTGACACTGAGAGGCCTAAATAATAGTGAGACTCGTAAATTACCCCATTGTGGAAACTACACACCTCAACGTATGAAAAACCACTTTTAAGAAGTTTGTTAACGCTTTACGTGTTTTATAGGGGTTAAAACAAAATGGAGGTGCAGTCTGCAAATTGTAATATTTTTTCACAATACACCCATTTTGGGTGGAAAATTAAACATTTACAATGGATTAAATGAATAAAGGCTCCACAAAGTTTGTTACCCAATTTCTCCTGAGTACACGGATACCCCATATGTGCTGGTAACCTGCTGTATGGGCGCACGGCCGGGCATAGAAGGGAAGGAGGCGCCATCCAGAGCAGATTTTCTATGTCACATTGTACAGGCTATAATTTTTTTCTTTATTTTTAATGTGGACCTATAGGGGCTTATTTCTTTTGCCACATGAGATGCACTTTTCTGGTACGTAATTTGGGGGAACCTATAGGCTAATTGGTGAGATTTTATTAACTCTTTGTTGGTGGAGGAAATGAAAATCATCACTTTTCAGGAAGATTTTTATGGGTTTTTTTTTTGCCCGTTTACCATACCATAAAAATAGTATATTATTTTTATTCTATGGGTCGCCACGATTACAAAAAGACCTCATTTATATAGATTTTTTATTTTTTTCCCATTTCTACTGCATAAAAAGTAATTTGGCAAAAATGTTGTTAATTTTAGCATCACCGTCTTTCATATGCATAACTTTTTTATTTTTTGCCTCACAAATCTGTTTAAGGGCTTATTTTTTGCGAGAAGGATTGTTCTTTTTAGTGGTCTTATTTTAGAGTGCATAACATTTTTTAAATCCCTTTTTAGAGCATTTTTATAGGGTATTAATTGAAAATGATCTTTTTTCTGGAGCTTTTTTTTGTTTTGTTTTTTACGGGGTTCACTTTGCGGATCTAATAACGATTCTGTTTTATTATGCAGATTGTTACGGACGCAGGGATACCAAATATGTGGGGGTTTTGTGTATTTTATTCAATTGTACTGAATAAAAACCAATTTGGAGAAAATCTTGTTCATTTTAGCATCACCATCTTTTCATATGCATAACTTTTTTATTTTTCGGCTGACAAATCTGGTTAGGGGCTTATTTTTTGCGAAAAGAGTTGTTCTTTTTAGTGGGCTTATTTTGGAGTGCATAACATTTTTTAAATTACTTTTTAGAGCATTTTTTGATAGGGTATAATTAATAATTATCTTTTTTCGGAACGTTTTTGCAGTTTTTTTTCTACGGCGTGTACCGTGCGGGTCCAGTAACGATTCTGTTTTATTATACAGATTGTTACGGACGCGGCAATACCAAATATGCAGGGTTTTTTGTGTTTTTGTGTTTTTTATACTTTATTAAGTGTTTTTATGGGAAAGTGACATTTTAGGGGCTTATATTTTTATGTATTTATTTTTTATTTATTATAATGTGTAGTGTTTTTGCATATTTTTACTTATACATACTTGAACTTAAACCAGTGATGCTCTGATCACTGGTTTAAGTTCAATACACTGCTCTACAATACTATTTTATTGTAGAGCAGTGTAAACTGTCTGAGCAAGCTTGCGCATGCTCAGACAGTTTACAGCCAGACCCGGAAGGGGTCTGGCTGCCATGGAGACCGGGCAGCTCCGGGGCACATGCCAGTCCTCGGAGCTGCCCAGAAGTGGATCGGATCCCCCGGTAAGCGGCACGGGGGATCCGATCCACAGCGCAAACACCCTTACACGCCGCGGTCATGTTTGACCGCGGCGTGTAAGGGGTTAACACCCGCGATCGGAGCCGGCTCCGATTGCGGGTGTTAGCGCCGGCTGTCAGCTGTACTAGACAGCTGACAGCCGCTGCTTCTGGTACCGGCTCCGTTCGTGAGCCGGTGCCAGAAGCAGGACGTTATAGAACGTCCCCGTGCGCTAAGCATCTAGCCCCGGGGACGTACTATAACGTCCTGGTGCGCCTAGGGGTTAAGTAGCCAACTTCAGGAAACTTGAAAAAGTGGCAGCCGAAAAACTATGATACATGTGCCCCAATATCCAGTCTGGGATTGTTTCTCTAGCATGTATTAAATTAACGCAAAACACCGGCGGCTCATTCCCGATCGCAGGCGTTTCCATAGAAACACCTATGCGATCGGGCCGCGGCCCGCCCAGGTGGGTGCGGCTTTGTCTGTGTTTGCGTTTTCAAACGCAGACAAAGCGGTGTGTGTGGCACCAGCCTAAGCTTTCTATAGAAGGACAGCAATAAGAAATCTAGAAAACCATGAGCAATTGATACAGATAGTCTAATCGAAAATTGTATTGCTTTTCGTGATACAAACAATAACATTCATTTACTGAAATGGGAATACCCCTTAATTTCACTTTAGTGGTCATACATGCAGGTACATGTAGACTTCATTCCATATACAGAACAGAACTGCTGTGCATAATACAGTTCAAAAACTACAAGGATTCAGAGACTAGTAAATATTCAGGACAACTGTCCTGGTGAAAGCAGGGGAGTAATTAGAGTTGTGTTCCCTTTAATTGGTGATTTCTGCATCCCCTCTCCGTACCGGTCCACCAGAGGCCCAGGTCCTAACTCAATACTGGATCCCAGAAATAGAGCAGAAGACAACCTAATTTACACAAGTAGTAGCATCTATTTTTCAGGATAGTTCCCAGAATACATTTATCTGGCAGACGCAAGGAGTCGCAGTCTGACGCTCCCCTGCAGTGACTACAACAGGTTTGATCTTTCCTCACTTGCTGCTTCCTAACATGACACTTCTTGTACACACACGTAACCGTCCCTGACTTGAAACAAGTTCTTCCCCATGAAAACCTTGCCTAGAGAACTGAGCATCATTTCTGTACTTTAATAATGTACAAGCCCAAATATTCTGTTTTCATGAAGTATTTCATATATGTCCTTATAAATGATCAAGTTTTTCAGCTCAAGTTTTGTGCTGATAAAGGCCCACTTGGCTTGGAGAAGAGGACAGCGGGGGTCAGTGCGGGAGGGTGCGTACTAATTTTTTTTTTTTATGGGGCACTCTGCTGGACAATTTATTAATTGGGGGGGCTGCTGTGGACATTTCATTCATGAGGGGAGACTGCTGGACATGTTATTAGAGAGTAGCGGCTGCATTTCACCACCCCATAGGCGAACCTATGGCACGGGTGCCAGAGGTGGCACTCAGAGGCCTTTCTGTTGGCACCCTGGCCATCACCCTAGCACACCAGACAGGACTCAAGGAATTTTCCTGCAGTTCCAAGCAACTTAAAATATGCTGCTTTCAGTCATATTTTGATACTTGGGACTGTAGGAAGAGGGACAGGGCCGAATTATCTACTTCTGGCCCCACGATTCTCTGTGTACAGAGGGACACTGGAAAGAAGCTAAAATGATTAACATTTTCCATCTTCCTACTGTGTTGCTGTCCTCGGGAGGCAAATATGAAGTTGTTGAACAGGGAGCAATAAGCTACTGCTTTAATTTTTGGTTGGCACCTGGCAATAAATTAGGGGGGTTTTGGGTTCAGTTTGGGCACTCGGCCACTAAAAAGTTCGCCATCACTGCGCTAGTCAGTACGTTTTCCCAGTTTTTTGTGGTAGAATTAGGTACTTTGGCTTATACTCGAGTATATACGGTAATTAAAAGAATTGTCACTTTTTACCTCATCTTGTCTCTAAATTAAAGGGGGTGCCCAAAATACAACCAAGACCCACTTATTTATCGCAGAGTGCCAACACAGAAATTTTATTTGTGATTTATACTCCCTGCTCAGTCACAACATCTTCTCACTCCTTGAGTAGTCCCAGGTAGAGCTGTCACTTTAAAATACCTCTGTACACAGCAAGTCCTGGGCTGTCTGGGACTGTAGAAAGATACCTGGAGTCCTCTCTGGTGATGGCCTGAGTGCCCACAGAAAGGGCTCTGAGTGCCACCTCCGGCACCAGTGCCATAGGTTCGCCACCACTGTCATAGGATAATAGACAGGGTACATAAAAATGCTCCTGTGTATAGAGAGAAACATTCCAGTTTTGAGGGTTGCGGGGAAATGGGAATGTGTGGAAAGTTTATACAGTGCTCTACTCAATGATGTGAGGGGATCTGGGAGCTGGTAGACCTCCCTTATAATGTGTACATAAATGCAGATAGTCGGGTTATCCTGACCCTGACACAAGGCACAGGATTCCCACTGAGGAATGCCCACTATGATTCTGAATTTGTCAAAAACCAGCCAAAAACAACTACTGTGGCTTTCATCTGTGATTTACCTATGGCAAGGGGAAGGCGATCGACCGAAGCATTTTAAATGCTGGACTACACTGTAGGAATCCGCAACAATATTTGACTGAAATCTGCAAGACAAAAGTCTGGAAATGATTTGCTATGATGTGAATGTCTATCATCCGATGGTGGCAGACTGTAGCAGTACAATCCCTTGTGTCCCTGGCCTTTCTATGTAATAATTGTGCATTATGGTAGGTATATACATACTATATATAGGAATTACACTGCACACTTCACCGCCAGAAACCGGCATAATTCTTGGAAAGACATATAAAGGAGTAATCGGGGGTGGAAGTCTCTTTTGTATGTGACTACAATAAAGAGTGACTCATGAAACCTGAGCATATAAAGATTTGAGATTTGTTCTTGGTGGATAAGTGTACATTGCGGGTACATTCTGTGATGAGGGACACGGTTTGCTTTATTTACAAGTATGTTTTTTGTCTACCAAGAAAAAGGAAACTTTTTCCTGATTGAAAAGTCACAATGTCAGAAGTTCTCATTTTTACTAGAACAGTGACACTCCCCAATTATTTATGGAAAAAGCACAGTATGGAAGAGGGCCCACCATATTACCGTACTGCACAGTGACATTACTACATGGACAGATGTGGACTATGCAGGGGATGTACATGACCAAGTTTTGAGACAAATATTATATTTTCACACGATCTGTTGCCCCTTGGTTTTTATGTGTGTTTGTCAGATGTTTTTATCACATACAGAAATACAAGTGCAATCATATTATGAGTAACAAAAGCTTTTACTGACAGTTAGAATGAGTTACTGCAGCAAGTCAATATTTGCAGTGTTGACCCTTCTTCAGGACCCCTGCAATTCTCCCTGGCAGCTCTCAGTCAACTTCTGGACCAAATCCTGACTGATAGCCGTCCATTCTTGCACAATCAATGCTTGCATTTTGTCACAATTTGTTGGTTTTTGTTTGTCCACCCGCCTCTTGATGATTGACCACTAGTTCTCAATGGGATTAAGATCTGGGGAGTCTCTATGTTTTGTTCCCTGAGCCATTTAGTTATCACCTTTGCTTCATGGCAAGGTGCTCCATCATGCTGGAAAAGGCATTGTTGATAACCAAACTGCTCTTGGACGGCTAGGAGAAGTTGCTCTTGGAGGACATTCTGGTTCCATTCTTTATTCATGGATGTGTTTTTAGGCAAGCCTGTGAGAGAGCCAATTCCCTTGCGCAATCGGCTCGAGAAAAAAGCGGATTCATCAGAGAAAATGACTTTACCCCAGTCCTCAGCAGTCCACTCCCTGTAGCTTTTGCAGAATATCAGTCTGTCCCTGATGTTTTTTCTGGAGAGAAGTGAATTCTTTGCTGCCCTCCTTGACACCAGGCCTTGCTCCAAGAGTCTCCACCTCACACCTGCCTGCTGCCATTCCTGAGCAAGCTCTGCACTGCTGGGAGCCCCATCCCCAAGCTGAAACACTTCTAAGACACGGTCCTGGCACTTGCTGGTCTTTCTTGGGTGCCCTGGAGCCTTTTTGGCAACAATGGAACCTCTCTCCTTGAATTCCTTGATGATGCGATAGATTGGTGACTGAGGTGCAATCTTTCTAGCTGCGATACTCTTCCCTGTTAGGCCAGTTTTGTGCAGTGCAATGATGGCTGCACATGTTTCTTTAGAGATAACCATGGTGAACAGAAGAGAAACAATGATGCCAAGCATCAGCCTCCTTTTAAAGTGTCCAGTGGTGTGATTCTTACTTAATCATGACAGATTGATCTCCAGCCCTGTCCTCATCAACACCCACACCTGTGTTACTGGAGCAATCACTGAAACGATGTGAGCTGCTACTTTTAAGGCAGGCCTGCAATGAAGTTGAAATGTGTTTTTGGGGAAAAAGTTCATTTTCTAGGCAAATATTGACTTTGCAATTAATTGCTGTTAAGCTGTTCACTCTTTATAACATTCTGGAGTATATGCAAATTGCCATTATAAAACCTGATGCAGTAGACTTTGTAAAAATTACCATTTGTATCATTCTCCAAACTTTTGGCCATGACTCTAGAGTGCGTGATCGCCTCTCCATTCAATTGTAAGAGAATGTCGGAAATGGAAGAGCACAGCACTCTCTTCAGCACTTTCATAGACCGTGAATGGGAGTGCTGCAGATAACCAAGCTCAGTGCTCAGCAATCAACAACACAACCATATAAGTAAATGGAGCGGCAGGACACATGCTACTAGCTCTCCATCAATTAGCAAGAACAGGACCTCCTTAATGCAGAATTGGGGCCCATTTTCATCTTGTTATCCCGCATCCTATGGATAAGGTATTACATAAATATTTGGTATAAGCCCCTTAAAGTCATGTGGTAAGTCACACAAGCCCAAAGAACCAATCTGATGGCTGATGACCTGTGCAACAACCACTGGGTTACATGCTGGAACTGGTGGGACCCCCACCATCAGCGGACGAAGTTCTACTATAAGTTCAACCGTAAGAGGGGTTCATAACAAGACCCTAAGAAGTAAAATACTGCAAAACTCCACCTGCTGACTTCTTCACCATCACATGAGAGCAAAGAAGATCCTGCTGTGGCCACTAATCCATTGCTGCACAAAATTAATTATAATAACAATATAAAAATTGTGATAACAGTGAGAGTACATTATTAAAGTAAGTAAATTAAAGAATAAGTAATTAAATTAGAAAAAAAAAGTAAAAAAAATAGCTTTTATAATAAAGCAATAATATCGAAATAGTAAAGTATAAAATTGGATTAAAAGGATTTATTAAATATTTGCAATTATATCATAATTATATTACAAAAATAGTAGATTTGATCTAGAGTTCTAGAACCTGTAACCTTTGTCCAGAGTCGAGAAGGAATTTTATCCTGTGTCACATGAATGGCCAAGTGTGTCCCGAGTTTCTGCCTTCTTTTGGATCAACAACATTAGGGATCTAACAAACAAACTGAGCCCAGTATAAAAAGAAATAGTAGTACAATAATAGTCATTTAAGTAATAATATTGTCATTGAGATAAAGATAGTACCGTATATACTCGAGTATAAGCCGACCCGAGTATAAGCTGAGACCCCTAATTTTACCACCAAAAACTGGGAAAACCTATTGACTTGAGTATAAGCCGAGGGTGGGAAATGGATTGGTCACAGACCCCCCCCAGTATATAGCCAGCCAGCCCCCTATAGTATACAGCCTGCCCCCAGTAGTATACAGCCATCCCAGCCTGCCTCCAGTAGTATACAGCACTGCCCTGCTTGCCCCCAGTAGTATACAGCACTGCCCAGCTTGCCCCCAGTAGTATACAGCAATGCCCAGCTTGCCTCCAGTAGTATACAGCACAGCCCAGCTTGCCCCCAGTAGTATACAGCACTGCTCAGCCTGCCCCCAGTAGTATACAGCACTTCCCAGCTTGCCCCCAGTAGTATACAGCACTGCCCAGCTTGCCCCCAGTAGTATACAGCACTGCCCAGCTTGCCCCTAGTAGTATACAGCACTCCCCAGCTTGCCCCCAGTAGTATACAGCACTGCCCAGCTTGCCCCCAGTAGTATACAGCAATGCCCAGCTTGCCCCCTGTAGTATACAGCACTGCGCAGCCTGCCCCCAGTAGTATACAGCACTGCCCAGCTTGCCCCCAGTAGTATACAGCACTGCCCAGCTTGCCCCCAGTAGTATACAGCAATGCCCAGCTTGCCCCCAGTAGTATACAGCACAGCCCAGCTTGCCCCCAGTAGTATACAGCACTGCCCAGCCTGCCCCCAGTAGTATACAGCACTGCCCAGCTTGCCCTCCAGTAGTATACAGCACTTCCCAGCTTGCCCCCAGTAGTATACAGCACTGCCCAGCTTGCCCCCAGTAGTATACAGCGCTGCCCAGCCTGCCCCCAGTAGTATACAGCGCTGCCCAGCCTGCCCCCAGTAGTATACAGCCCAGCATTAAAAAAAATAATAAACTTATATTCTCCCCGATCTTCAGCACTGCTCCCCCGATGTCCGCACGGGTCCTCTTCTGGCTTCTGCGCCCGTCCTCTGTACATCGCGCTGGGCGCCACCATTGCTGTTTCCCGGGCGGCGCCTAGTATGACGTCATCAGCGGCGCCCGGGAGACAGCAATGGCAGCGCCCAGCGCGATGTACAGGAGGCGGAAGAGGCGCCGGGAAGCCAGAAGAGGACATCGGGGGAGCAGCGGTGCAGATCGGGGCCACCAGAGGGTGAGTATATAAGTTTATTATTTTTTAAGTATTTTTTAACTCGTTGTGACTCGTGTATAAGCCGAGGGGACGTTTTTCAGCACATTTTTTGTGCTGAAAAACTCGGCTTATACACGAGTATATATACGGATATTAATATTAATCACAATAGTAATATTGTAGCTTTCATCCAGGGTTTCAGAACCAATTGCTTTTTCTCAGGGGGCAGAAGGAATTTTTCCCTTTGTTACCTGATTTGCTGGTTGTGTCTAGGGATTTTGCCTTCTTTTGTAACAATGGGTGGCATTTATTAATTTGAGCACAGAGTGGATTAATGATTTGGCGCGGGAACCACATTCATGAAGGTGAAATAAAACTCCCCAGATCAGCTTTTAGCTGCTCTATTTGTGCACCACAAAACCAGTCGGAAAAATAGAAGCGCCAGAAAATTCTGCGCCCAAAAACAGAACAAGTAGAGAGTTTCAGAAAACCACCAAAATTGTGGCGCTGACAAATCATATATAAGGCGCAAGAGGAAAAAAAAATCGGCCACTTTTCTGTTGATGATGATGATCCACAATAACTTTAGGGTGGTGGATCTTATTTATATTGGTAGCTTAGAAATAAACACTATTAGAGAAGTAATGGTAGAATAGACATTATCATTAGCAATACTTGGACTGATAATAATACTAATAAAATCATAATTATACAAATAAATAACAATCCTCATGTAAAGTTGTCATAATAAAAATAAAATTATAAATTTGCCAATAATGAAAAAACCCTGGACTGTAAGTCCACATATTACACAATGAATCTATTGCCAGTAGTATAACCTGAGGTGGTGCGGTAGTAGGATCCAGAGCTGAGAGCCTGCAGCAGCAACAGCAGACCCTGTGGGTCCTATAGTCAGATGGCATCAGCTCCCATGAAGGGCTGAAACCATTAGTACATGAGGTTTATACAACGTCATCAATGTCATATTCTGTTTTATTGATCTAGCCTAGAGACAGTCATTCTTATATGAGTAGTAGAATTATGTGGTGCCTATATAAACAGGATAAGAGTAGTAGTACGGTGCTGTTCCCATATATGCGGTATAGGAATAATAGTATTGTTCTGTGTCCATGAAAACAGAATAGGAGTTGTAGTGCTGTAAACATGTAGAAAATGTGTTGTAGTACTGTGCCAGGATATTCACAGTAGGACTAGTAGAACCAGGGCGTACATAGAACTGACTGGGCACCATAGCAAACTAGTAACACTGCTCCTATTCACACAGACAAATTATTTTCTAACATAAGACTGCTGCTGCTCCCTAGGTGTAAAGCAGATAATCATATGTGATACTCTACACAGAATTGCAGCAGTGCTATGTAAGTTACAGATTAAGGCTACATGCACACTGCTGTGAGCCCGTCGCGCCTTAGCACGGTGGGCACACGGCAGCGCGGGGAGAGGAGGAGGAGGTGAGCGCAGCTCACCCCCGCCCCTCTCCATAGCGATATATGGACGCAGCGCCGTAATACAGGAAAAAAAATGTCCTATCTTTTCCCGGGCTACGGAGCGGTACGGTGCTGCACGTGTGCTGCACCGTACCGCTCCCGTACAGGGCTGTGAGCCTATAGAAGTGTATGGGGGACGTATATCGGCCGCATATACGTCGGCCGCATATACGTCCCCCATACTGTAGTGTGAATGTAGCCTAAGGGCCGCAAGCTTGTGGCCCTACATATGTCCCCCATAGACAGCAATGGCGCCCAGGCTGGTACCGAGCCGTAGCCGCAAAAAAATAGAGCATGCTACTATTTCCTATGAAAAGATTATCGTAGGGGGCCTGGTACAGAATTTGCACTGTGGCCCGTCAACTTCAAGTTATGCCACTGATGCAACAACTTCAAATATAATATACATATAGTGCCTTAAAATATAATATACATGCAGCAGCTCTACAACATATACACATGCAAAGCCTTCAAATGTAACATACATGCAGCACTTCAAATCATATATAAATGCATTGCTTCAAAATGTAAGATATACATACAGCTGCTCCAAATGATATATACATGGAGTACTTCTAACTGAAATATACATACAGTGACCCCAATGTCATGCTATTAACCCCTCCTGCACAGCACCATGTTTATATAATGGCATGTTGTAGATGAGGGTGTATGTATAGGAACTATGAGCTGAACCCTCTATAACAGGTGGGTAAACGCCAGGCACACTGAGCTGCTATTTGCCATGTGAGGAAAACTGAAATGTTGGGACGACTGTAGAATAGTGAAACTAACTAACATTAGAGGTCTATAGACCTTTCCTTACGCCCCTATACCTATGGCAGTTCTCCATTACGTCCAGACTATACAGGCTGGCACATCTTGAACGAAGAAGTCCACATCCGTTTTTCTTATTTCTGTATAATAAGTTCTTTTTTTGTAGATCACACTAATAAAGTAGCAATTATATATATTTACAAATCTAAAAATAACAGATAATAGACACATTTTGAATGGGTAGTGAACACATGAAACAAAGGGCGTTTCCACTAAAGTAGATGAAGCCATCATACAAGTCAGTATGTCAGAGATATGATGCTACTGTTGCCCCGGAAAGTGTAAAACTTGTAGCGTGCTCCTGTAATAAGTCTCATTAGTGTAATAAGGCAATTTGTAGTCGTGTCCACCAATGTGGTTCAATATGAAGGTTTTCAATAATAAAAAAAAAATATATATATATAATAAGTTGAGAAAAAATCCTTATCAATATGAACTTTTCTTAGAACCAACCGAAACGAGAGTCTCAGCGCCATACAATACATTCCACTTGTCATCAAAACCTTATTAACTCCAGGTTACTCTGAGAATTTCCTATTAAGAGATCATTCACAATGAAAACTGCATTTTATGCTTTGAGATGCTCCTCAAGTATCCTGGAGACGATGGATGGCCAAACTCTAACCTGGTCATTATATTTCTCCCTTCCCTTTGTCCGTTCCTACAATCTCTGCAAATGATGTTGTTCTTTTTGGAAAGTCAGATTGGTAGAGAATGTCAGGAAGAAAAAAAATTGGACATTCAACGTCATTGCCAACAAAGAGCGGGCATGGCGGCCAACGTATATATAATCCGATGGTTTGTGCCTCTCCGATTGCAGAAGATTTTAGAAGGTGTGGGCAGGACACACTGAAGCTCGAAGGTCACAAGATATGGAGACCATCACTAATAAGGTAATCGACAGACACATTGATCAGTTTATCAATATCAACAAAACCAATTGTTTCATATGGACAATGTTTATAGCTAGCTATTGCTGCATCTAGGTGGATAAAGCCTACAATGGGCATGGGGATAGTTTCGATACTTGCAGCAATGACCAGCAAGTCTGTAGTTTTTAATGCAGACACTAATAATACCACCCTTTAGTTCTTATCTTATCTATTCCTTTATCTGAATACAAGACCTAGCTCGCAAACAGCAGAGGGCAATGAAAGTGTTAATAGGCTACGCTCTGAAAGCCAAATGGGATAGGTGATAAGTGTCTGATCACTGTGTATTTCCCATAAAGATTTACTAAGCCATTCCATTCATGCAAACCGATGATTAGCAGATTGCAGGATGTTTCAGTGGTTTTATTCTGATTAAGAAGACACTTATTACATTTCCTTTTACTCGCTGATATGTTTAAGTTGCAAATTTTGGTTGTTTAGTTTACAAAATATTTTCGCCTATATTTGTGTTTAGCAAAAATTTATAGTGAAATCTCTGTCTTTATTGCTGTTTTATGTAATGTTCTGACAATTAAGAAAAGTAAATGGACATAGCAGTGGATATTTATATACATAATTGGGGTATTATGAGAAGAATATGATGGGGCCATAAAATATTAAACATTTTCTTATATTGAGATTATGGGCCCCCAAAACAGACAGAAAATGGTTATAGAATGTAGAAGGATTGAAATACATTCATACAATGCAGGAACAGGGAAGGGGAGTATTGCTGTTGTTGTGTTTCACGGCCAGGTATTGGGCCACGAAGCGGGGGTTGGGGAACACTGCACTACAGTAATAGGATTATAGGGAGATAGAAAATTTTTTAAAGAACCTATCAGAGCGATTTGGGACAGTAAACCACTCACAGATCCTTATGGCCAGGTGGTTTAGTGTTCCAAATGACCCTCTATTATTTCTCTCCATGTCCTCAATAGAAAAACCCAAAGTTTATACCTTAGTCTATAGCTCTCAGCTCCTACAAAGGAGCCAGTGTAGTAAACCCCCACTTCACTTTTCATGTGCCATAAGTAAGGAGCATGTGCAATGAAGCCGGGGTGTACTACCCTGTCTTCATTGTTCTATCACACATGTATCCATATCAGACTCATCTGTAGGCAAGTATATAGGCTTGTTTTTTTACAGTGCCTATAGACAGAAATGTAACAGTGGGATTTGGGACACAAACCACAAGTCTATTATATCCTATAGTTGGTTTAGTCTCTCAAATCGACCTGACCGGTTCCCTTTCAAGTTCACCTCACACAGTGGATTGCCACAGCATCTGACATAAATTTCTGGGGGTTATGGGTACTACCATTGGGACTCTTACCCATCTCTAGAATGTGGTGGGCATTAAAAGGCTGGATTATAGAAAAACCTAAACTATCACTAATAGAAAGTGAAGGAAACTTTGACATCTAATAGAAACGGTCAGAGGGCCCTCATTGCAGTGATAGGTAGAGATCCCTGAGAAGGAGCCTGAATCTATCATTTGAATATTCCATAAATATCTCAGAGCTGGTCGTACACTAAAGATTGAGGTAACGAGGATCAGTCGTCTGACGGATTGTTAGTTAGACCAATCACACCAGCAAAACTCATTGATATACATAGTTCTGTAATTTTGTCATGTCATTTATCATCTATGTCATATGACATTTTTGACAGAAAGAGGTTAAAAAATCATCAAAGGTCATCCAGTAAAATTAGCAAACCGTATTTGACCATAATGCCAGAGTTTGCTCGTATGGTATGGGCAGCCTATAGATAACTTCTAGCCAATCACAGATCATTTTCATTGATCTTAGATCAATCAAAGAAAAGCGGCAGCCTAGGAAGGATTATTCAGCGTCAGACCTTGCCCATTCTCACTGGTTAGCTGTCACTGAAGTGATGTATACTTAGATATTAATATCTCCTCAGACATCAAAACACTGCTATGACAGAGATCAGGAAAAGCCTTAGATGTTGTGCGTCACCCGACGTCCCATCTGCTGGCCCCATGTATATTTTATACAAAGAACCCTAAGATCTTCTTTTTTTTGACTTGAATAAAAGGCAAAGGCTCCACTGACCAAATCTGTGCTGTGCCCGTAGGGAAGGGGGCTCTGTCACCTCAAATCATATCTGCTGCTCTGACATTGAAGAGTCTATAAGTGTTCATAACAGTTTGGCCATGTTAAAACTTGAAATAGTTTCATAGGGTTAAAGTCTTACATATTACATATAATGCAATTCTAGTGCGACAACTGCAGCAATAATATAGTTAGTCCATGCCCCACAATGTAATACTTGTAGGGTAATGTGTATGCATTAGCTTGTGCCATGCTGCTTATGTTTTAAGCCCCCCCCCCTCTTTAATAATACAATGAATGAACTATTAAATATCACAGAATCAGTAATGTACAAGAATGTTGATACAGGCAGTCCTCGACTTTAAAAAAACGACTTACAGATGACCCCTAGTTACAGACGGACCTAAGGATACTGGTAATTTACTCTACTTTAGCCCCAGGCAGCAATGATCAGTTATCAAAGGTTCCTGCAATTAAGGTATATTGATAATCCTTGTCCTCATAAAAACCCCAAAGTTAGAAAATACGATTGTCACATGCACCAAAAAATTTTGTCTAGAATAACACATACAAAATTTACCTGTTCCGACTTACATACAAATGAATAACATACCGGCAAAAAGAATAAGCTGAATTTTTCATGTGGCCTTCTAAAATAATCAGTATTTATTAAAAATATATTCCCCAAATTATTTTTTGGAAAATATATTTTTATGAAACAGCTATGTAAGCAGTCAACAAAGGGATTTGGTTCATGGCCGGTTAATTCTTAATGCAATCATTTGTGACTGCAAGGCCCCTCTAGATCTCAGGGTACTTGCATCAAGGTTTACGCGACTCATAGACAGTAACAACATTGCCCCCTGCTGGCAATGAAAAGGTAACACATGAAGTGAAATGTAGAGCTCGGTCTAATTTCTCACAGCATGCTGTTAGTTGATTTTGATCAGTTTTACCATAAAACCGCAAAAAGCAGTTCAAGAAAATGTCAGCAGATACATAGAGGACACCTAGAGGAGAGGAGGATCTACCATCACCTTAGACAGGGGGCATCCACTACTCCTAGAGGAGAGGAGGTTCTACCATCACCATAGACAGGGGGCTTCCTCTACACCTAGAGGAGAGGTGGTTCTATCTTCACCATAGACAGGGGGCATCCTCTACATCTAGAGGAGAGGAGGTTTTACCATCACCATCTACTCCTAGAGGAGAGGAGGTTCTATCATCACCATAGACAGGGGGCATCCACTACACCTAGAGGAGAGGAGGTTCTACCATCACCATCTACTCCTAGAGGAGAGGAGGTTCTACCATCACCATAGACAGGGGGCATCCTCTACTCCTAGAGGAGAGGAGGTTCTACCATCACCATAGACAGGGGGCATCCTCTACTCCTAGAGGACAGGAGGTTCTACCATCACCATAGACAGGGGGCATCCTCTACACCTAGAGGAGAGGCGGTTCTACCATCACCATCTACTCCTAGAGGAGAGGAGGTTCTACCATCACCATAGACAGGGGGCTTCCTCTACTCCTAGAGGAGAGGAGGTTCTACCATCACCATAGACAGGAGCATCCCCTACACCTAGAGGAGAGGTGCTTCTACCATCACCATAGACAGGGGGCTTCCTCTACTCCTAGAGGAGAGGTGGTTCTACCATCACCATCTACTCCTAGAGGAGAGGAGGTTCTACCATCACCATAGACAGGGGGCATCCTCTACTCCTAGAGGACAGGAGGTTATACCATCACCATAGACAGGGGGCTTCCTCTACACCTAGAGGAGAGGTGGTTCTACCATCACCACAGACAGGGGGCATCCTCTACACCTAGAGGAGAGGTGGTTCTACCATCACCATCTACTCCTAGAGGAGAGGAGGTTCTACCATCACCATAGACAGGGGGCATCCTCTACATCTAGAGGAGAGGAGGTTCTATCATCACCATAGACAGGGGGCATCCTCTACATCTAGAGGAGAGGAGGTTCTACCATCACCATAGACAGGAGGCATCCTCTACACCAGTGATTTTCAACCTTTTTTGAGCCGCGGTACACTTTTTATAATTAGAAAATCCTGGGGCACACCACCAACCAAAATAGCACAAAATGACACTAAAACAGTCATAAAAGGCCTCCCTTTACTAATAAAAAAACCCCCTAGCGCCCTCCCTTTACTAATAAAGACCTCTAGCGGCCTCCCTTTACTAATTAAAAGACCCTAGCGGCCTCCCTTTACTAATCAAGAGCCCCTAGCGGCCTCCCTTTACTAATCAAGAGCCCCTAGCGGCCTCCCTTTACTAATCAAGAGCCCCTAGCGTCAGGTCGCATAAGTCACGTGACATGGGCCGCGCGGTGCAGGAGCTACAGAAGATGGGCGGATCGCCGACGCAGGGCTTGGAGGTAAGTATGGGGGGCAGAAACACGGGGGGCGCGGCGGCAGCGCTACACAGGGGCTCCCCGCGGCACACTCAACCATGTGTTGTGGCACACTAGTGTGCCGCGGCACACAGGTTGAAAATCACTGCTCTACACCTAGAGGAGAGGGGGTTCTACCATCACCATAGACAGGAGGCATCCTCTACACCTAGAGGAGAGGCGGTTCTACCATCACCATAGACAGGGGGCATCCTCTACACCTAGAGGAGAGGAGGTTCTACCATCACCATAGACAGGGGGCTTCCTCTACACCTAGAGGAGAGGTGGTTCTACCATCACCATCTACTCCTAGAGGAGAGGAGGTTCTACCATCACCATAGACAGGGGGCTTCCTCTACACCTAGAGGAGAGGTGGTTCTATCCTCACCATAGACAGGGGGCATCCTCTACATCTAGAGGAGAGGAGGTTTTACCAACACCATCTACTCCTAGAGGAGAGGAGGTTCTATCATCACCATAGACAGGGGGCATCCACTACACCTAGAGGAGAGGAGGTTCTACCATCACCATCTACTCCTAGAGGAGAGGAGGTTCTACCATCACCATAGACAGGGGGCATCCTCTACTCCTAGAGGAGAGGAGGTTCTACCATCACCATAGACAGGGGGCATCCTCTACACCTAGAGGAGAGGCGGTTCTACCATCACCATCTACTCCTAGAGGAGAGGAGGTTCTACCATCACCATAGACAGGGGGCATCCTCTACTCCTAGAGGACAGGAGGTTATACCATCACCATAGACAGGGGGCTTCCTCTACACCTAGAGGAGAGGTGGTTCTACCATCACCACAGACAGGGGGCATCCTCTACACCTAGAGGAGAGGTGGTTCTACCATCACCATCTACTCCTAGAGGAGAGGAGGTTCTACCATCACCATAGACAGGGGGCATCCTCTACACCTAGAGTAGAGGCGGTTCTACCATCACCATAGATAGGGGGCATCCTCTACACCTAGAGGAGAGGGGGTTCTACCATCACCAGAGACAGGGGGCATCCTCTACATCTAGAGGAGAGGAGGTTCTACCATCACCAGAGACAGGGGGCATCCTATACACCTAGAGGAGAGGAGGTTCTACCATCACCATAGACAGGGGCATCCTCTACACCTAGAGGAGAGCCGGTTCTACCATATACAGGGGGCATCAGGGCTGGTTCTAGACAAAGTGGGGCCCTGGGCAAAACTAAAAGTTGGGCCCCAAAATAAAACTATTTTATGACCAGTCACAATCAGCAAGAGGCTCCCTTTAGTATGATAAAACATACTGTAATTTTTGAGAATTTTACAGGAGATAGATCATAGGAAGATTGATGGGCAGCATGGTGGCTCAGTGGTTAGCACTACAGCCTTGCAGCGCTGGTCAACATCTGCAAAGATTTTGTATGTTCTCTCTGTGTCTGCGTGTCTACTGCGGGTCCTCTGGTTTCCTCCCACACTCCAAAAAATGACTGGTAGGTTGATTAAACTGTAAGGCCTATTGGGGAGAGGGACCGATATTTCCTGAAAGCAGACACTTGCCCCATTTTCAAAATTGCATCAAAGAGTTTATAGACATAGGCGCAATTTTGATTCAAACTGAAACATTTTATAAAAAATACTTAAAATTTGACTGATGGCAAAAAATTTGATCCAAACATAAAATATTTACCTTCACATCTCCTAAATGTAATAGATGGACATGTGTAGAGTTCACAAATGTGCCCTGTTGATATGTTCACATAAATAAATCCACATAATATCACTAAAACTGTGATAACTAGATATCTGCTTTTCAGCTATAAACTGACAATCACAACCTGCAAAATATATCAATAAAACAGAATAAAAAGTAAAGGAGCCATAAAACCTATAGAATTTTGAAAGCAGACAACCAGGCGATTCATTTGGCAATTAACATTCAAAATTCAAATCCAGAATACTTATATAAAGAAAATATACTTTCCTAAAACAGTAAGATGTGAGGGGATCATACAGACCCCACATGTGTATATCCACCAAAATATGCAGCAAAGGGAACTGCAGAAAATTCACACAGATCTATCATTGTTTGCTCCTTACACAATGGTCACCCAAATAAATAACTATATAACCATAAACCGAGCTAATGAGATAATAAAAGTCACATTTAGATGTCACGCCCCCCACGCCACGCCCCCCGATTTCTGTCGCGCGAAAGTTGGCGCGATTGCGCCAAAAATCGATCGCGTGCGCCACAATCCCGTGAAATACAGTGCAAAACGGAAATATTCGGGAAAAACCCTTAGTAAATGTGCCCCATAAAGTGAATATTTCCATTATCTGTGAGGTGCAGCAGCTCCTGTGTGCAGCAAATGCTCCCTGCAGCCTGATGGCTAAGAATCTGGAGGGGGCTACACTTCAGGGGGCTGTATCTCTGGCTCTGTGACACTTAGAACCTCACTTCTTTTTTCCTATGAAAGAAGAGAGTCTCCTCTTTTATATGAATCTAAATACATGTTTCTAAGTTTTAGGAAAACGGAGATATTAACTGTTAAACTGACGTCTGGAGTGATTTTTATATATAAAATGGCACCTGATATTCTCACTTTAAACCTGAATATCTCTGGATCCAGGGCACCTAGAAACAAAATTCAAGATTCATTTGAAAGAAGAGATTCTCCCCTTTCAGGGGCCCTGGGCAATTGCCACCTTTGCCTACCCATAGCGCCGGCCCTGGGGGGCATTGTCTACACCTAGAGGAGAGGAGGTTCTACCATCACCATAGACAGGGGGCATCCTCTACACCTAGAGGAGAGGGAGTTATAGCATCACCATAGACAGGGGGCATCCTCTACATCTAGAGGAGAGGCGGTTCTACCATCACCATAGACAGGGGGCATCCTCTACACCTAGAGGAGAGGTGGCTCTACCATCACTATAGACAGAGGATATCCTCTACACCTAGAGGAGAGGTGGTTCTACCATCACCATAGACAGGGGGCATCCTCTACACCTAGAGGAGAGGCAGTACTACCATCACCATAGACAGGGGGCATCCTCTACACCTAGAGGAGAGGTGGTTCTACCATCACCATAGACAGGGGGCATCCTCTACACCTAGAAGAGAGGTGGTTCTACCATCACCATAGACAGGGGGCATCCTCTACACCTAGAGGAGAGGAGGTTCTTCCATCATCATAGACAGGGGGCATTTTGACTGGAAATTTAGATTTTGAGTTCTAGCACAGGAATCCACAATATAATCTGCAACAATACCATTTACTGGATGCCTTTATCATACTGGCTCTTTGATTTCCTTAGGTCAGGAGAACCTGCTGCATTCTCATCCTGGTTCTCCTCTGTTCATTGGCCTTGAGGTCGGACAGTGCGCCAGACTGCTGCAGGCAGAAAACATGTTCCTGTAGATTGTACGATATTCTTCGTGGATCCGGCAATCACGCTGCTGGGATTTTGACCCTGGGGAAGAGGAAGAGCAGTGCTCAGACCCTACAGACACGTCTTCAGAGGTTATTTCAAGGCTCTGGCAATCAGGCGGCAGGCATCCTTACGATGGGGAAGAGAGCTGAAGAGTCTCCAGAAAGACGCTGTAGTGATGATCAGTTGATTAATGGCTTGATCTCCAATACACAGTCTCCATTCTCTTCATGTCCCACATTGATGGACCTAGCTAATGGTAGCAAAGGTTCTGCTTGCCAAAAAAGTCCCAACAAATAGCAGAACTCAGGCCTCAACTCCCATAACCCAAATGTATAAAGTGACCAAGAACCACCACTGATTTGCTCAAAATAACAGATAATATATATTTATTAGTATCCTTATTAAATGACCTTGCTTATTGTAGCATGTGCCTCTATAACATCAATTGTGAGGTATTTCTAGTGGCGTACTAGTTACTAAAATGCTACAGCTACGAGGGTTGAAACAGTGAATGTAAAACAACAGCATCCAACAAAACACAAGTCATTGTAAAGCTGTGCCCTAAAAGAAGTTCCCTTAAAAGACTGAATTGCATTCAAGAGGACAGATGAGGGACACACGGGAAGCCATTGCAATGATGATACAGATATTTGGAATGCTCTTTTTGTAGATAAGTTATAAAGTTTTCCAGAATTCAACGCAAATAAAGTCATAATTGAAAACCGCTCCATATAATTTATTCCTGGCATGTAGCATCCTCTTAGATTGGGGTGGATTCCATAATGTATTCCTGTGTACTGTACAGAGTGAACCTAAACTTTAAGGGTGCAGTCACACATTGCGATTCAATTTAGAAGCGGAATCAAATGGCCTGGGGGCATGTGAAACGCCTGCAATCGGTAACCAGCATCTTGTATTGTTTAAATGCTGGTTACCAATCACATACATTTCGGGCCTTTGCACGCCCCTGCGCTTCTAAACAGAATCAAACCATTACATGTGACCGTAACCTGAGAGTGTAGTAGCAGATTGCTTCTTAGGCCTTGCCTGTTAAAGGGGTTTTCCCATAAAGAAAGTTTAGGCCATATCCACGGGATAGGGCCTAACTTGCTGATCAGTGAGGGTCTCAGTGCTGAGAACCCCACATATCACAAAAACGACCGATCCAATGGGGTCCCACGTAGCTCTGTCGGACCCCTCGTCGCTCCATGAGACTAATGGAGCAGACGGCTGACGCCAAAAGGATCATTCGGGCCGGAGGTTAGGGGTGACAAGTGGACATCTGTCCCTATAGTACCCCAATTGACTCCTGCCCTTACAAGGACAGTCCACAACTGACCCTGTAAAGTCAAAGCATGCCCCCTAAAAAACACCGTATACCCTGACGCGTTTCGTCAAAATAGACTCTTCAGAGGGATTTGTAGATAAATAAAGCAACCTGCCAGATGCTCGGCTTTAGTTGCGGTCGCAAGTGGCATGCATAGGAAAACATGAACGGGCTCGTTGTAAGCTGCTGCCCCGAAGACATTAATAGAAGCTGCTTATCCCTAGTCCCAGTGGTGGACTTAGGAACCTGTTGTGTGCAGCTGGCACAGGAACTTGCACCATACTGAGAGGGTTGCCGGCCTTTTAAACTCTAAGCCCCGCCCAGGCGACAATCCTATTGGGTGCGCAGGAGAAAAAAAAAAAACCTCGGCTCGCTATTGGTCACACAGCGGGCCGCACAAAGGATCATGCGGACCGCAGTGTAAACTCACCCCGTCTGAGAGGCGGAAAGACCGCCAAGTGAACAGCAGGGGGCAGCTCATGGATCGGTGCTGCGCGTGCGCCAGATATGGCGTGTGAGTTTATTTGTCGCGCTGACATAGCAACGCTAAATAGCCCATCCCCTTACTGGGCGTGATTACCACTATGCGTCATGGTGGCTAGAACAAACAGCAGGTAAAGACAAAAAGGAGGGTGTAAACAAAATATCAACAAAAATGTAAACACAATGTAAACAAGCTCTGATAGTGATCAGAGTAAAAGGGCAAGGAGCAAAAATAGAAGGAAGACAAAAGAAAGCGAGGAGAACATTGGGAGGGAGTTAACATTGAGAAACACTGTTAGATAACAAGTAGTTATATAAATGAACAAGGAGGCCACCTAAGATATATCTATGTGAGCCTCAGGGAATAAGGTATGTATAATCATATGGGTCTAGGTCAATGCCGGAGGACGGAGTATGATATACAACATGTCAGAGGGGAACCAGATCCAGAAAAAGTATAATGAACCATCACAACAACCTTGTAGTCTAGATAAGTATCAAGCCGGGATCTCAAAAGGTATAAATTGTGTTATACAAAGTATTATAAAAATGGGGAAAATACAATTTGGTCATTTAAGCCCTTGGGGTCGATGGTGTCTAGAGTGAAAATCCATCTGGCCTCTCTTTGGAGGATAAGTTTGTCCCAATTGCCCCCTCTTTTTGGGTATGGGACACTATCAATCCCCATGAAACGTAAGGCCGTTGCATCGCCGAAGTGATACGTCCATACATGGTTCGCAAGTGGTTTATCTCTCCGGTGTGAGATGTCACCCAGGTGTTCCCCCACTCACCTGCGTAATTCCCTGTAGGTTTTTCCTATGTATTCTAAACCACATTTACAGGTTACCTTGTAAATCACGCCAGTACTCTTACAGTTTATGTATTTGCGGATGTCATAGGTTTTACCTGTAACATTGCTGGTAAAGGTTTGTAATGGGAAGGCCGTCCCGACCTTCAGCGTTGATAAGTTTTGAAACATGGGAGATGTTGCAAATCTGATCGAGCTCTGGTTTTGTCCTTATACTGCATTTGAGGGTACGTTCAGGCATTTTTTGTACAGGTATGCCAGGTTTTCTGTGCCAAAATCCATGAGGAAAAAAATATGATTGTATCCAATGGGAGATTTCCCACCCTTTGGCGACTCCACGCCAGGTGGGCGTGTTGGGGCATTAAGGTGGCAATTCCCGGCAATAGTTGTCTGGGCAATAGTTATGCCTTGCAACAGAAACTCGGCGTAGAATTGACTGCCTAGACACATGACGACCACCAGATATATCAGGAGAGCTGAGCCTCAGATATATCTGGCACAGTGGGAGGGGCAGGATTTACATCATGCGCTGACACACCATACGAGAAATATGTACCATGCGAGAAGTAATATATTGTGCCCATTGGTGCCAATCATCTCTTCAAAATCATCTGGCTTTGATATCAGAATGGTTATGTAGGGGATAATGAACAGCAGAATGATAGAGCCATATACATGGGGGAATCTGGCATACAAGCTGTGGAACAGTTGCCATTCCTTGTACATGGCAAGAAATTGCAACTTTTTATCCCTCAACCACATTTCATGCCAAGTGGGCAGGGAGGGGGCCAGGGCGCTGAGATGGCACCGGCTGTAACAGAATTCTCGCTGGAACCAACATAGAATCGGCCTGTTATACAAACAGACTGAAACATTTTGGGGAAGAAAACATCAGGTTAGTGACATATCATTTACTCTCATTAAATTCCACGGAGACAGCTTAATTACTGCAATATACCAGTGTATGATAATCAGATATATGGATACTCTCTGGGGGTATAAATTACGAAATAAACAAAATTATTTTCAGAGAGAAATCAATACCCACCTTCACAAAAGTTATTGAAAGGAAGCAGATGGCTGGAGAAATCTATGTTATTTTGCACGGCAAAATTTATTACATTTTGCTAAATTACAATGATTAAGTCGACTTTGCTGATAATTTCATGGTTTTCTTTCCTGGAAATGTTCTTATGTAGCAGCTTCCAAGAAATAACGGGTGAATGGAGAAGATGTAGTAAAATAAAGTGACAAGAAGGCAATCTGACAACATTGTAGTCATTTCCTAAAAATCACCAGAAGAAATTCCTATTAACAATAGGTTCAAACCCTTCTCTGGGTAAATTAAAGGCTTCGGGTGAATGTCAACCTATTAAAGGGGCTGTCTGGTTTGATAAAATGTTATGCTATTGGCTCCCGGGGGGGTGTAAAAATAATGAAGAACCTATAGTCACTTCTCTACATTTCTCTGGTTTAGCCTGGCATCTCCCGTCGCCACCAGTTTTTTTTTTTGGAGACTCAACAGTGACGTCATATTTACAGGCCCCACATTTTACAATGCATTGTAAGTGCATCCGGAGTAACTCCTCCCCGAGCGCAGATGATTTTAGACATAAATGCTTTTGTTTGGTACTGAGTAATGTGTTTTGCAGGTATTTCGATCTAAACATGTCTGTGTTCAGGTAGGAGAAACTCCAGATGCATTTGAAATACATTTTAAAACACAATTCAATCTTGGGACCATTAACTCATCTCCCCTTCATATTGTGGCTAATCATCTTCCCCTCATATCATGGCCCCTCTCATCTCCTCCACATAATGTGGCCCCTCTCATCTCCTCCTCATGCTGTGGCCCCTCTTATCTCCTCCTTATATTGTGCCCCTCTTATCTCCTCATATTGTTGCCCCTTATCTCCCCCTCATCTTTTGGCTTCTCATCTCCCCTTCATCTTGTGGCCCGTCATCTCCTCCTTATATTGGGGCTCCCTCATCTTGTGGCCACCCATACCTTCTCATTTTGTGGCGCTTCATCTCCCCCTCTTAATGTTGCCTCTCATCTCACTCTCATTGTTTAAATATGAATTGATTTACTAGGAAAGGGGGAGGAAATTTTTTTTCTCTATTTACTTTTTATTAAAGGGACTGTCCAGTTCCACACAACCCATTTAAGTATTTTATGAAAAAAAATAAATCCTGCCCTTAGCTATTATATATTGAATAAGAGTACAGATAGCAAGTAGCAAGTTGATCAGGAGAACAACGTGCAGATACTGTATACAATTCAGCATTCTTTACATGGTAACAGCTTCTTTCTTAGTAAAAGATACATATAAAGAAACATATAAAGATTGATGTATTATTCCACCGTCTGGATCTACTAAGAGGACCCGGCCTAAGGCATGTGACCTGGCGGAGATTTCAGCTATTGCCTACGCTGGTTTTCTGATGCTGGGGCGTTCACACCCCCTTGCTCGCAACCCTCGCCACCCCGACGCCAATGAAAAGTTCAAAAACATGTGGAGATTTTTTCATGTCTTCTCTGCCAGAAGACTGGAGCGGAGGCATAGTAAATCTCCCCATAATGTCTGCTTCATTAAGAAAGTCACTAGTAAGCAGAAACCAGAGAGTATTCTCAGGAAAAATTCTATATACAGCTGAGAGCTCAGTGATCAGTGTTCATAATGGATTGGTCATGTCACAGGTGGTTGGTGCAGACTGTAAAGAATGGCGGATTTGTGAAGAAATGATCTAAATTCAGCAGATCTGAAATGCAGCTTTAAAACTAGAGCCCCCTAACATGTATCCAAAGCACATAGCGGAAAAGTTTCAGGCTGCGTTTACACATTTAGAAGCGCAATTTAGAGCGACTCCTGAACACTGAGGACCACGTTTACTAAGGGTCCGCAGACCGCATTTCCGTCGGGTTTCCTGACTATTTCCGATTTGCGCCGCATTTAACAGGGGTGTTTGCTGCACAGGATCGGATTTTGGTGCCAATATTTATGCAACACAAATCGGGGGCGTGGCCGCCACACAACCCGACTGATTCGGAATAAGCGCTGGATTAAAAATTCAAATTGTGTCGCAAGACATGCACTTACATGCACTGGGAAGAAGAAGGTGAACTCCGGCGGACCTCAGCGGGGAAGCAACACATGCAGGATATCGGGCGCACGGACAACGCACCTCGGGGAACGTGACAGGACCGGGTAAATAAATGTGCCTCTGATACTCTTAGGCCTAACCAATTGCATTCATTAAGAATAAACAAATGTTTTGAAACATTTACCAGCAAAATATGTGTCACTCATTAAAGTATGTAAGCACATAAATCTCAGCACGACTTTGTCTTCCGAGCCATTCATAAGTGTCATCGCCGTTACAATCACAGCAACTAGTTTTTGACCCAGTCACTTCCTCACTCAAACTTTTGGTCTGTTTTACTGGCACCATCCTTTTTTATTTTATTTTTTTGTTTATTTGTATTGCAAGTATGATTGAAATTGGTCATACTGGCCACAGTGATGAGTGGAATATCAGTGGAATGATATGGACACTTACTCATAGATCCAGGTACTGTGGCTGTAGTCAGTGGCGTAACTAGAAGCTGATGGGCCCCAGTGCAAAGTCTGTGCCAGGCCCCCGACTATAATGTATGGTTTATAGTAATAGTCTTCTCATATGGGAAAGTGACATCATAATGGCCCCCTAAACCTCTTGAGCCCTGGTGGCTTCCTTCCGTCTAAAATTTTTTCTAATGAGCTGTAAGCCTGAGGGGCTTCCCTAGCCCCTCTGTGATCTGGCTTTACAAACTGTTACACTGTCTCACCCTTCCTCCTGTTTGCTCAGCACTTGCTTCCAACCATTCTGGATGTGGCAGGATAGTCCCACTGCCCCACTTTGTCCCCCCTCCTCCTACTCCTGTGCACTACACCTGCAGAGTAGCCGAGGCATCGGGTCAAGAATGAGGCGGGATCAGCATCCATGCTGGATTTATTTCTTCAGCATATGTGTGATGAGGTAGCTCCTCCCCTAGGCTGCCCCTGAGTCATCTTCAGAGCCTCGGCAGAAGGGAAAGCAGGGCTGCTGCGGGGGAAAGGCCACAATATGAGGGGGATGGAGGACATGAGGCCACAGTGTGAGAAAGATGGAGGACAGAACACCACAATATGAGGAGGATGGAGGACAGGAGACCACAATATGAGGAGGATGGAGGTCAGGAGACCACAATATGAGGAGGATGGAGGAAAGGAGGTCACAATATGAGGAGGATAGAGGACAGGAAGCCACAATATGAGGAGCATGGAGGACAGGAGACCACAATATGAGGAGGATGGAGGACAGGAGACCACAATATGAGGAGGATTGAGGACAGGAGACCACAATATGAGGAGGATGTAGGAAAGGAGGCCACAATATGAGGAGGATGGAGGACAGGGGGACACAACAGGAGGAGGATGGAGGACAGGGGGCCACAATATGAGGTGGATGAAGGACAGGGGGCCACAATATGAGGGGGATGGAGGACATGAGGCCACAGTGTGAGAAAGATGGAGGACAGGAGACCACAATATGAGGAGGATGGAGGACAGGAGACCACAATATGAGGAGGATGTAGGAAAGGAGGTCACAATATGAGGAGGATAGAGGACAGGAAGCCACAATATGAGGAGCATGGAGGACAGGAGACCACAATATGAGGAGGATGGAGGACAGGAGACCACAATATGAGGAGGATTGAGGACAGGAGACCACAATATGAGGAGGATGTAGGAAAGGAGGCCACAATATGAGGAGGATGGAGGACAGGGGGACACAACAGGAGGAGGATGGAGGACAGGGGGTCACAATATGAGGTGGATGAAGGACAGGGGGCCACAATATGAGGGGGATGGAGGACATGAGGCCACAGTGTGAGAAAGATGGAGGACAGGAGGCCACAATATGAGGAGGATGGAGGACAGGAGGCAACAATATGAGGAGGATGGAGGACAGGGGGACACAACAGGAGGAGGATGGAGGACAGGGGGACACAACAGGAGGAGGATGGAGGACAGGGGGCCACAATATGAGGTGGATGGAGGACAGGGGGCCACAATATGATGGGGATGGTGGACATGAGGCCACAGTGTGAGAAAGATGGAGGACAGGAGGCCACAATATGAGGAGGATGGAGGACAGGAGGCAACAATATGAGAAGGATGGAGGACAGGGGGACACAACAGGAGGATGGAGGACAGGGGGATACAACAGGAGGAAGATGGAGGACAGGGGGGCACAATACGAGGTGGATGGAGGACAGGGGAGCACAATATGAGGAGGGTGGAGTACAGGGGGACACAATATAAGGATGATGAAGGACAGGGGCCACTATATAAGGAGGATGAAGGACAGGGGGCCACTACATGAGGACAATGTAGGACTGTGGGCCCCAATATGAGGAGGATGAAGGACAGGGGGCCACTTTATAAGGGGAATGGAGTACAGGAGGTCACAATATGAGGGAGATGGAAATCTGGTGAATAGCAGACAGATGAAAACACTGTTCCTGTGCATGAGGGCTTACCTTGTTCACCATTTGATGACAGCAGTGTAGTCACAGTCTTACATGATCTTTTACTAAGATAGCAACCATACCTAAAAGCAAATTACAACTCTACCAGAACTCTGTTCTACCCACTTACCACCATGAATCATCCACTCTGTAACACATGTGAATAAAGAATAATGGCCTCTTCCTCCATCTAGACCCTTGTGAAGAACCACTTCGGAAGATTCACAACTGATGAGGTCCCAATATAACATTTCTTTCTTACATACAAGTAATGGCTTCTATTGTACATTCTTTTTCTCCACATACTGTCATCCAATCACAATTTTGCAGGTGTTTTTCTTGTAAATATCACAGCCAGACACCTTAGAGCCATCAGGTTTCTTTAAAGGAAATCAACCACTGGTAAAATACACTTTTGAGTTGAGCTCAATTACTGGTAATTGTATTCTTACTAATAAAGACACTTATTTTCTACTTACTAGTACCTGTGTAAATGTGGCAAATACCAAAATATCATTATATGTGAACAAGTCCACCATTTGTGCATAAGGGTACCAATTTACCTTTTACACCTCCAACAAGTGTTTAAAGGGAACCTACCACCCCGATTCTACCTATAAAGGTAGAAGGGGTGGTAGGTGGATGGATGGGACGTGGGGATAGCCCTTTTTTGGGCTAATCCTCACGTCCCGGGTGTCTTTTAGGAAACTTTATTGCAGCTATATGCTAATTTTTTTATGCGGCTACTGGGGCATGGAGTAGCCGGACATGAGGCTACTAGTCGCGGCTACAGCACGCCCCAGTAGCCATGTTACTCCGCCTACCAGGTAATCTTCGGCGCGCAGCTCCTGGTAGCTGCGCGCCCTCGTCCGGACCATCCTTCGGCTGCGTGGCCGCGGCTCCGGGGCCGGAACTACTGCGCATGCGCCGTAGCCGGGGAACTCAGACGAGGATTACCTGGTAGGCGGAGTAACGTGGCTACTGGGGCGTGGAGTAGCCGCGACTAGTAGCCTCATGTCCGGCTACTCCACTCCCCAGTAGCTGCATAAAAAAATTTGCATATAGCTGCAATAAAGTTTTCTAAAAGACACCCGGGATGTGAGGATTAGCCCAAAAAAGGGCTATCCTCATGTCCCATCCATCCACCTACCACCCCCTCTACCTTTATAGGTAGAATCGGGGTGGTAGGGGCCCTTTAATGTACCGAAATAAATTTTTTAAAGCGCAAAATGGACAATGGACATTAACAATCCATATATAGTATATACTCTATGAAGCCCCTCCCAGCACACACTGCCCCCCCCAGTAAATAGGTATCCAGCACACACTGCCCCCACAGTATATATATATGTATCCAGCACACACTGACCAGTAGTATACAAGTAACCCAGCACACACTGCCACCCATTAGATAGGTAACCCATCACACACTGTGCCCAGTAATTAGGTAGCTACAGCATAAGCCCCCCAGTAGATAGGTAGCCCAGCACACATTGCCCACCAGTAGAAATATAGCCCAGCACACACTGCCCCTCCAGTGGATAGGTAGCCCAATACACACTACCCCCCCAGTAGTTAGGTAGCCACAGCACACTCTGTCCCCAGTATATAGTCAGGCCAGCACACACTGCCCCTTTAGTGTACAGGTATCCAACCCACACTATCGCCCCAGTAGAAAGGTAGCTCAGAACATACTGCCCACCAGTATATACGTATCCACCACACACTGCCTCCCAGTAGATAGGTAGCCACAGCATATACCACTAGTAGACAGGTAACCCAGCACACACTGCCCCTCAGTAGTTAGGTAGCCACAGCATATACCACTAGTAGACAGGTAACCCAGCACACACTGCATCGCAGTAGTTAGGTAGCCACAGCATATACCACTAGTAGATAGATGGCCCAGCACACACAGCATCCCTCCAGTAGATAGGTAGTTCAGCACATGCTGCCCCCCAGTATATATGAAACCACAGCACATGACCCCCAGTAGAAAGGTAGCCCAGCTCACACTGGCCCTCGAGTGGATAGGTAGCCCAATACACACATAGGTAGCAAAAGCATGTACCCCCTAGGGGATAGGTAGCCCAGCATACTCTGTCCCCAGTATATAGTTAGGCCAGCACACACTGCCTCCCAGTAGATAGGTAGCCCAGCACATTCAGCACCCCTCCAGTAGAAAGGTAGCCCAGCACACACAGACTCTGGCACATAAAGAAACCTGCTGTACTCGCCTTCCGGGGCTCCCCTGCACCTGCTCTTCTCCCTGGGATTCCTGGGAAGTAGTGCGGGCAGAGCCAGTTACACGCTCTCTGCCTGCGCAAACACTAAGACACATGCACACACTTACACACATGTGGACCTGGCGCCGGATGCACTGCGTCTCAGGAATCCCATGGAGAAGAAGAGCTGCAGGGGACCCCCAGAAAGCAAGTAGGGTGAGTACTCAATTAATTTTTGTATGTGGTGTTACCCCCTTGATCAGCGCTGTGGAATCTTAGACAAACAAAGGGAGATTTATAACACGTCTCGTGCCATCCACTCCACCGGCCATGCGTCCCTCTACGCCCCCTCCACCCCCACATGGCGGTTGTCACTATGGAACAGAAGTAAGATACTTCAAGATGATGGACTAAATGACATAAGACACAGACCAAAACAGGTTAGATTTTCAAAAATCTTAAAAACATGATTGCAAGAGATTTGTAAATCCAAGATTATGTTAAACCCATCTATATTGAACACAGTCATTGAACTTAGTTCCTGCAATGCAGTTTGGCATGAAAAGCAATATAAAAGAAATCAGTAGGGGGCAGTAGAAGACAAACTATTGAACTGGGACATGGGTTTTGATCAATCTTTTGTTTAAAAGAAATCTACCACTGGGGTAGAAAAGTTTTCAACCAAATACACATACTTTTCAGTCTGCCGGACCCTGGGACCTATCTTGGATAGTCCTGAAAAGGCTGTATTCCAGAGAAAAATGCTCCTGTGTACGTCACACCCAGCGCTCAGCTTTAGCTACTAATTATGCACACCTAACATTTCCAGCCACTCCCACCCCCTGCCTGAGAAACGGTGATGTCTCGAGTAATCACATTTTAAAACTCGATTTTTTTCCGGAATAATGCTATTTCAGGACTATTCAAGAAATGTCCTGGGGTTCGGCACGGCAGGCCCGCAATTAGGTGTATCTGGTTGAAAACTTGTCTACCCCAGTGGTAGATTTCCTCTAACTCCTGCATTTGGTAATTAAGCTCATTGTTAAAAAGCAATACAAAGCTTTATAAAGTAGCTGCATATGTCAGCATCAAAATTTACATAGGACTGCAGCTACTGGAAATCTAGGGGAATAAGGGTGTTTATACTCAGTGTGGTTTTCTCCATGCATCCATATCAAGCACACTTAGACATTGGTGTCTGTCACCTGAAATAGAATCTGTTCTTCCTTTATCTTTCAATGGCCTAGTTTTGGAGAGAATTGTCTAATAAAATTATGCAAATGAGGCTCAAGGGCTCCTGTCCATGTCACAGAAGCCTCTTCTGGCTCTGTTGTCTGCCAATTATGCACAACTCTGTAGGGCAGTGGTGGCGAACCTATGGCACGGGTGCCAGAGGTGGCACTCAAAGCCATTTCTGCAGGCACTCAGGTCATCGCTCCAGGACAGAGTTCACCAAACACTGAATCTTCCTGCAGTCCCAGGCAACTTAAGAGATGCTGCTCTCAGTGCTATTTTAAAGCGACACTTTATTGGCTGTTTGGAACTGCAGGAAATGTAAGAAGGTGTGGATTGAACTGCATTATCTTTGGAGGACATCCTGCTGGACCCACCCTTCTTCCTGTACAGAGAGACCCTCGAGAGAAGCTTCAATGAGAGTCTGAATATGCTCTCCTGTCAACTGTATTGGTGGCCTCAGGGGGCCGATACAATTGAAAGATGTGGAAGAACAGGTAGCAATAAGTTACTGTATAAAATTCCATGCAGACGCTTCATGGTGAATAATTGATTTTTGTTTGTAGTTTGGGCACTCGGTCTGTAAAAGGTTCGCCATCACTGCTGTAGGGTGTTACTGCTCGTCTCCTGAACTCCCCAGTTAGAGATCCGGTGACATCAGACGGAGCACTGAAGCCAGGAAGAAGAAACTCATCTGTATGTGTCCATAAGCCAAAATGGATTTAGTGAAAAATCACTGATGTGAAAAACACCAGTGTGAAACCACCCTTAGAGAGGAACCCCCGAAACTCATTTGCATAATTTTTAAAAACAAAGGTAGAATGGATACTGTTTCAGGGGGCACACACCAGCTAGTAAGTGTGCTGGGTGTACAATACTGCATCCAGGTGGTAGATCTGCTTTAAAACTGCATCAAAAATCACAATGGAAAAAGTTACATTTAACCGGTGCAGTTGAGTTTAAACATTTAACCTTTTTGCTATAAAATAAAGAAACCAATATCAATGCATTGTATTATATTGTGTATTTAACTTCATCCAGCTGCATAGTGTGAATGAATGCTAATAGCGCCCCATAGAGGAGATGAAGGGGCATCACATGAGCATGATGTGTGACCGGGGGATTTGGGGGATGGCTGGGGGCAGAACTCTTTGTCACTATGGTCATTGCAGCTGTAATATACAGCTGACACCTGCTGCTGATGGGGCGGGCTAAGTGCCAGAGCCCTTGGCATCAGATTGCTAAAAGTTTATAGCAGCTGGAATTAAGTATCTAGCAGTAGTTATATACTGTATACAAGAAAGAAATGAGAGTGTCAAGGCTGAATATGCTCTTAGATGCACTTGCAGCCCCCCTTTACCTTCATTGATGGGGTAGCCAGATTCTCAGACTCTTAAGGCTAGGTGCACACAAATTGTACAATCCTCTGAATCTGTGACCAGGGCCCAATGCATTAAAAAGTAGATCAGGAAACAGAAGAAACTGTAACTTGTGTGCTGGAAACCTTAGGCCAGCGGCACATGATGGTGGTCACCCCATAAATCATGGACCACATGCTTACTGGATCTTCGAAAGTACAACATAGTAATATATGATACAAGGAGTCCCTGCTTCCCTGTAGAACAGCAGCTCCAAAGTGTTTTGAATCCTATAGTAGAATAGTAAAAGAGAATAATTATATATAATTCCTCCACCATTAGCAGCAAGTGTGAATGCAGCTCCATCATACCAAAAAAATAAATGTACAAAGCATCATTTTCAGAGTAATCCACAAAATCATACAGTATATTAATCCATTTAATCTAAAGCTCACAGAGTAACAACCTTGTCCCGCTTCACTTCGAAACCGCAATAATGAGAACTCCGAAACCCTGCAATTGTGACATTTGGGAAGCATTGTTGGAAAGATGTGCACTTCCTACAGTTGCCTGCAGAGGGCACTAAACTTATATCATATACGGGGGGTAGTATCGCCTAATAAAATCAGTGTATCCCACATTATTCAGGGACTCAGCTACAGGTTACACTTGTATATAGATCACAGTTACAGTGTAACATTACTGTGTAATGACCCCCATAGCTGTATCTCACCTCTGTTTATGGAGCAAAGAAAAGTAACTAAAGAATGCTGCATCAAATTTGGTAAAAAGCTCAGTAGGGCTGAAGAGGGATGGAAGTGTCCTGGATTGTGAGACTAGAAAAGCTCATATGGGGCTGCAGGTTGCCGCTTCCTGCTAGGGACATGCTGCGAATATAACCAGTTCCAAAAAACATACTGGTAGGTAGATTAGATTGTGAGCCCCATTGGGGACAGGGACTGATTTGTCAAGTTCTGTGCAGCGCTGTGTAATCTGTGTGCTCTATATAAATAAAGAATTATTATTATTCTGTGATTATTATTATTGCTACAGGTTTTATCTACAGTTTTAACCTTTTTTTTTTACTTTTTAACTGATTTTTCTGTGGCACATTTACGGAAAGCTCAGCAATGTGTCCATCCTGGCTGCCTTGAGTTCCCTGGTGACTCACACATAAAAATATGCTCTATTTTAGTCTGTTTTGCCAAGCAATCACTGTTATTAAAGTCAATAGATCCGTAAAAATCCATAAATCCAGGGGCTCTGATTGGTTGCTATGAGCAACAAAAGCAATTTTTCTTAATAGACAGTTTTTTTTATAAATCTATCACATCACAAGTGTTTGTGGAGTTTGACGTTTCCTGTAAAAACATCTTTGTGTATTTTTGTTTTGTTGAATATAGCACAATGTATTGCAGAATGGGGCTATAAGCCTATATTGACACGACCATATGGGAAATGGGCACACGGCGCCGTACGGGAGCGGTACAGTGCAGCACACGTGCGGCACCTTACCGCTCCGTAGCCGGGAGAAATAAAGGACATGTCCTATCTTTTCCCTGAATACGGGGCCGTGCCCCATGTTTCTCTATGGAGAAGGGCGGGGGTGAGCGGCGCCAACCGTAGTGTGAATGTAGCCTAAGACAGGATCCTCCGAGCAGGAGGTTCAGCTTAACACAGGTGATTATTAATAGAAGATAAGAGGACCTCTATCATCAAGTGGGTACGGCACCAAATGACATCTTGGAGACGTAAATCCTCCGCTTTTGTACATAATATCAAGTTGAGAAACCTCGTCTCAGACTGGAAATTCGTGCTTCAACTGTTCTTTCATATGAACCAGAACGATTAAAAAAATAACAATAACATTATTGACAATTAACTTTGATCCAGGATTTGGAAAATTGGATAAGAGGGGGAAGTGGGGGGTGGGGGGAATGTACTGACCGGCTCTCCTCAACCCACCCTCCAGCATGCCATAGATCCCTTACCAAAAGTAAAGGGCAGTTATCTCATACATGTTGTCATCCGTGATTGCCAGGTAAACCAAATTTTATCACATTTTTCTAACAATCCCACCAATAAATGAGTCAAATCATTTTAGGTCTTTCTATTTTTGCACAGTTAAAGCCATTTCCGGCATTATTACTTTCCAAGATAACATAACTATTTTCATTTTTGTAAATTCTAAGGGCTTGACCGAGTGTTAAAATCTCTGCCTCCTTGACTTTCTACAACCAATTTACATCTCACTTCAAAGTTGGTTTTCTGGATGATGCCACCACACTGGACCATCAAAGAAACAAAACCTAGAAGGTGTTATGCTGCTTGACAATATCCTGCCAGTGGTTTAAGAGACCGTTTGCTGATGACAGGTTCCCTTTAACACTGAAAGCATATACAATGCACAGCTTTATTTGTACAATGTATTATCTGAGTGATCAATTAATCGTATTTCTTTGGCTTTTTGTGAACAGACCTGTACATTTCATTTGTGTTCTCTCATGGTACATAAAACTTTTAGACTTTAGACCACTTTTATGTACCACAAGAGTACATAAAGTGTTTGGCTGCTTTACAACATACTGGTGGTGATATCTGTTGACAGGTTCCCTTTAAATAAAATCTACCAGGATCGTAACGATCGTAAACCAAGCACACTTACATGCAGGTTTCTCTCCACCCCCTCCCCCCCGCCAGGATCGTCTCTTCTCTTAGCTTTTTATGTCCTTGTTAAATTATTTAAAAAAGACTTTAATAATATTCAAATGAGCCTGAAGAATTCCAGGCTCTACGTTAAATCTATGGAGTGTGGAGCCAGTACGGCTTCATAAGAAGCTAAAATAAGAGCAGGTCCTGCCACAGTTGGCACACACCAGCATGTAAGTGTGCTTGGTTTATAATCCTTCATCCTGGTGGTAGATTTCCTATAAGTTCAGTCCACTGTTATATAGATTTGCTTTACCTTAAAGAGGATCTGTCACCTGTAACAGGCACGGCGCCAGCACTCAGCTTACCCGGGCAAGTGCCGTGGCCCCCGGAGAGCTGGAGGGGCCCACTCGGGCCCCCGGATCAATTGTACTAGTGTCGCTTTAAGACACTGGTACAAATGATCCCCTTCTGGCTGATGTTGTTTTCTGGCTCTATGCTGTGCCCAGCATAGAAGCAGAGTCCGAAACTCATCTGTCCTGGTTCTGCTGACGCTGCGCTCTGCACGGTATGCGTTGGCTCTGAAGCCTGCGCACATGATGATGTCATCGGATCATGTCGGCGTGTACAATGGGCGCATGCTGAAGGAACAAGAAAACTGTTCCTGCGCTGCTTCGGGGGAACGAGGAAAGGTGAGATTGTTTTCTTTCCTGGAGGGGGGGCAGTGTAGCTCAAGGGGTGGGGGCAGTAGAGGGGGAGGGGGCAGTGTAGCTGGAGGGGGGATACAGTATGTCTACAGGGGGAGGGGAGCAGTGTAGCTGGAGGGGGGATACTGTGGGGCAGGTTCTCAGTGTAGGATTCGGGTCTTCCGGTCATTCACTAAGATAGTGCGCCCGATGTCCACTAGGTGTCGCTGCTGCGCTGAATTCCGTCGGAGTGCACTGAAGTTCACTGTCCTACCCTGGGTGCAGGTAAGCGCGTGTCAAGCGGCACTTTTTTATTAAAAATACGGCAGTATTTTCTGAATCCGTCGGGTTTTCTTACGGCCTCGCCCCACGGTTTCCGTCGCGTGCATGCCAGCGCCGATGCGCCACAATCCAATCCCGTGTGCCAAAATCCCGGGGCAATTCAGGGAAAATTGGCGCAAATCGTAAATATTCAGGTAACGCGACGGAAAAACACGATTGGGGCCCTTAGTAAATGACCCCCAGTGTGGCTACAGGGTGAGGGAGGCAGTGTAGCTGGAGGGGGGATACAGTGTGTCCACAGGGGGAGGGGGGCAGTGTAGCTGGAGGGGGGATACAGTGTGTCCACAGGGGAGGGGGACAGTGTAGCTGGAAGGGAATGGGGCAGTGTAGCTGGAGGGTGGGGGATACAGTGGGGGTCATTTACTAAGGGCCCAAACCGCGTTTTTCCATCGCGTTACCCGATTTTTTCCGATTTGCGCGATTTTCACTGAATTGCCCCGGGTTTTTGGCGCACGTGATCGGTTTGTGGCGCACCGGTGCCGGCATGCACGCAACGGAACTCAGGAAACCCGACGGATTCAGAAAAACTGCCGTATTTTTAATAAAAAAGTGCCGCTTGACACGCGCTTACCTGCACCCAGGGTAGGACGGTGAACTTCAGTGAACACCTGGTGGACATCGGGCGCACTACCTTAGTGAATCGCCGGAAGACCCGAATCCCCCACTGAGAACGCGCCGCTGGATCCCCACTGGCCCGGGTATGTAAATCTGCCCCAGTGTGTCTACAGGCATGGGGTGCAGTGTAGCTGGAGGGCGGGATACAGTGTGTCTACAGGGGGAGGGGGCAGTGTTGCTATAGGGGTGGAGGGGCAGTGTTGCTACGCGTAGTGGGGGCGGCAGTGTGGCTACTGGAGGGTGGCCCTTGAAGGGGCCCACTGAGGCTTTATCACCAAGGGGCCCACTAAAACCTGGAGCCGGCCCTGACCTGTAAAAACGGCACAAGGAGCTGCTAACTGAAGTAAGCCGCTAATAGTGCTACGGATGTAACTGTGTTACACTGCTAGCGTTATCGGAAACCTCAGATAACGCTAGCAGACACTGCCGCGCTGTACAATAGAAACGCCAGACTGCGCTGCCTCTTCCCTGGGCCGCCCCGCCCACTCCATACGCCGACAGTGACTACCGAGCGTCATGCGGCAGTCCCACTGCCCCTAATCCTGCCCCCTCATGAATACGCTGGATAGCTTACAGTCTTTTAGACCACTTATATGTACCACAAGAGTACATAAGGTGTTTGGCTGCTTTACAACATACTGGTGGTGGTTTATTAGGTTGATATCTATTGACAGGTTCCCTTTCAATAAAATCTATTGTTTCTATTTTGCAGCGTGGCAGTGTCTGCTAGCGTTATCTGAGGTCTCCGTTAACGCTAGCAGTGTAACACTACTGTTGTAGCACTAGGAGCGGCTTACATTATTAAGCTGCTCCTAGTGCCGTTTTTACGGGTGACAGGTCCTCTTTAAGTTTTTACCATAACTTGAAGTAGAAGAATCAATATTAACTGAAATATACAGAACGTAACATCTACTATACATTGATTTGGCTCACAATAACGGAGGAGTGAACTGAACAATTAATGCACAACTTCTTTATTCTTCTTTCTATTACTGATTCAGTTGTCTATTATAAGAGGATACTGGATTAAGTTGTCCACCACAAGACTAACAGAGTGCCTGCTTTCATGTATAGATTCTGTGGGAACTTCATCATAGCAGAGCAGAGAGCACAGATCCCCAACAACTGCACAAGTGTTCCCTAGGACACTTTACAGCATGGTATTACATAGATAGGGGCACATGTACTAAGGCCCTGGGGCCAATCATCTATCTGACTTTGCCCATTTTTTTCAGGTGCAAACTGCTTGTACAGGTATTTAAGAAGTGCCTGCATCACATATGTGGCGCACGCTACCCTTATGTGTCGTGTTTGCACTTTTCTACACATAACACAAATTTCGTCATGGAAATGGGCATTCAAAGTCCAACAGAAGTGTGTCGCCCACCCATGTTAAAGGTACACCAAAAAAAGTGGTGCACTCTGTCGGGGCATCGCAGGGAGCGCCAGATTAATGCACAACGTGCACCATAAATCATGAATCTGGCGCATCCTGCACATTATACATAGTGCACTGTTTTTAGTAAATGTGCCCCATAGTCTCTGTAATCTCTAAGAAGTAGAATACTTTTGACATGACATTTTATGTAGCATGTTGTAAAGGATTATGAAAATGCAGCACTTGTCTACAGAATGCTATGAATGCCATAATACAGTTTTGTAAAAAATAAAATAGCTATAATACTCCTGTGTACATAAGGTGTCATTTCTTTACCAGGTAAATATCACACATGACCATCCACATAGTATAAAGGAAAATGTAGCTCATCAGACCATTCTGCTTTCTTTTATCGGTCTACCGTCTAAATTTGATGTTCACGTGCTTTGCTGTCGACAAGTGTAGGTAGGTGGAGGCCCCTGGGCACAAAATCTGATTGGGGCCACCACTGAATAACAGTGGTATACATTATTATTCTAAATTATCATTGATATTCTGAATATTCTCCTACTTACATTTACATGTTAGCCTAGTTGCTGGTCTAGCTGTCACAGTGGCAGTGTTGTTAGTGTAGCTGCTGGTCTTGCTGGCACAGTGGCAGTGGTGTTAGTGTAGCTGCTGGTCTTGCTGGCACAGTAGCAGTGGTGGTAGCCTAGCTGGCACAGTGGTAATAGTACTGACTACTTCTCCTAGTCACCATGCCAGTTCCACTACTTCCCTGAGAGTTCTCTCTCCTCTTCTCATAGAATGGGCCGGGTGATCTGTGAGGAAAGAACCCAACACTGATTGGCTAGAACTAGTTTAGCCAAACAGTTTTAGGTTGCCAGGTGTCACTCTCCATGCAGCTCCTGAAAAGCACAATGCATGCAAAATGTGATGGAGTACAGCTGGACGGGCACAATCTCACTGATAGAGCCAGTGAGTCAATGTCACAGCTTGGTGGTAGGCGCATGTGCAGTGGGGTGGCAGCACCGCTGGACATCACTCCCAGAGACAGTCATCTCTCAGCTGCTGGGGGCCCCTTATGAGTAAAGTGGTGGGGGATCTGGGGTGCACACCCCTGGAGCTCTCCCTATAATCCGACCCTCACAATGACTAGTCTGTGGCTAGTTACCCAGTTTGTGATATAGTAGCCCTTCTGTGTCATCAGAATGGATGGGTTCACCAGACCATTTCTTGTGTAGGCTGTGGGTAGTATTTGCAAAATGTGATCTAAGGGAAGATCATTTCCATTTGGAGAATCTTTTGCCCATTTGTCTAGTGACCACCTCATAGTTCCTTAGATACTTACACATGTCCATTGTTATGATCCAATCTTATCAACGACAAGAACTCACTGTTCTGTTGCTATCTAATATATTCTCCCCCTTATTCATTGGATTCAAGGTTATATCTGTATACTGTATATTCCATTGGGTTTTATGATGCAATAAGCTCCTATATACAATAATCTTCTCCCATGATGAGTCTATCAGTGTCACCACCACAATGTCCTCATAAAACCCCAGTATCACGCTGCATGAAAAAGAAGGAGTTTAATCTGAGCTTCTATGGAAAATGTGAAATTATTCTCAGTTTCATGTAATTCCCTGTTTCATCTCGGCTAGTAAAGCGACAGCAGGATACAATATAGAGATGGAGATGGAGGTGTGTTGGTAAATAGGAGGAGGGAGTTAGAGTCAGGGGACCATGTGAGTTAGAAGGCAGGTACATGAAGGGGACAGCTCAGTACGGGAGGGGGGAGAGCGAAACACAGATGGGAGGAGAGAGGGATAGAAAGAGAGAGACTCACACAAGGGAGGAGAGGGGAGAGAGACAGGCAGCGGACACAATAAAAGAAAACAATGAATATCAATGTGTGACTCTTCCTGTAATTCATTACAGGCTCCCTAGCAGTACATTAAGGACGGGATGTCTCTGAAGCATCCTCCGCTTAGAGTAGGGTATTAGAGAGAGGAGGACAAGGGTGCCTTGACTACTTTGTAGCATCTTCTCAATGCGTCTCAGAAGGATTATTGACAAGGCGAGAGCATCAAGGTGGTGGAAATATGCCTGTGATGAAAGGTCTGCTTGCTCCGCAGAATACTTTCTTGGATACCATCGCTACAAGATTTGATGGGACTCGTACGTACATGACAATTTTTTTTTCCTACTGATTTATACAGCTGTATAGTATACATGTCTTTCACTATTAGAGAGAAAACATCTGTATATTTGCTATGTGTTCAGACCATTTATTCTGGAATCGCAATATTGTGTTCATATTCACGCAGTTGTTTCCGCACAGTACAATATGTATTTAAAAATTCCACAATTCATTGGAATTTTATAAATATCATTGTATATCTTTTGTCTTTCCTTCTGCTATGTACAAAAAGTTTCAAAAATTTTTAGAAAATGTTATTAGATTTGTGAATCCCTATCGTTCACTGCGAATTGTTAAAAATTGTCTACCTTTGCTGATTTCCCTACATGGGAATGAACCCAATTCAGTGTAAATCTTAAACTTGGTGAATTGATTCTATCTCCTTACTGACCAGTCCTTGACAGAATAGAATACATTTTTTTTTTTATGTCCGATTTCCATACATACATTTTTTGTGTGAGGTCTATGCATTAGGACATGTTTCATACCACAGTCTTGATCTTGTTTGCATGTAATAGTCTTTCACACTTTGGCGCAGGACCATGTGGAGAATCAGTGCATGACTCTACAGCTGCAGTCACCCTCAATATCAAGACTAATGAGACAGAAGTGGGTCAGTTTTGCCATTTTGCATTTCTACTATATTGTATATGGATTCCACTGGTCCAATTTAAAGTCTCGGTAACCAAGGGTTGGCCAGTTTGCCACGTGATGAAGTTGGACCGTATATAATACATCTATTGTAGATGTAAATGCAAACGAGGTCAGATGCCCAAGGTCAGACGATACTGGCAGTGCCCATTTATAGTAGAAAAAGAAATGCTTTAACCTCAGAATCTCCAAAATTTTTCCAAAGGATGATTATAATAATAAAGCATTTGCACATGTCATGCCTAATGTATAGGATGGATATATTACTGAGATATTCCAAATCAAAATCAATCCAATGATATTGGAATTTCGCTTTCTTCATAGCAGGGGTGTGAGGGTTAATTTTAGGGATGGTGTCTAGGTGTGAGCAGGGAAGATGGGTCTTTTGTTCTGCGGGATGGGGACGCCACAGCGTGGTGTGAAGCAGATGGCACAGTGTATGTTTTATGAGGCACGCTTCCTCACATCGCTACAGATCTGCATTACAGCAGCGAATACCTAGTGGCAGTGTACATAAAAATCTGCAAGGACTAATTATTTCTAATTGATGGGATCCTGTGAAATTACTCGGCTGGAATCTATTCATATTAGAGGGGGGTCCAAGTGCCATGAAAGTATGCAGAAATCTGTATCGTTCTCACAGTGTACAATCACTCACTGGGGATATGCTAATACACCAGACCAGGGATGGCATCATAACCCGGATAACCCCCACACTACATGTCCTGCCTATAGCAACGCCGGAAAGAGAAATCCATTTACTTGTCAAGTTCTGTCACTCAATTCCGAGTCATTTATGTTTCCTAGAAAGTTGAGCGAGAAAGAGGGGGATTTATTTGTGTTACAAGGTCCGTTTTTTCAGTCACCCGAACTATGTGGTTTATTACACATGGATTTTATATTGTGGCGCAATTAACTGGCACACAACTAAAAAGTATCTGAAATGACTCCACATTCATGAAGGAGAAATAGAACCTGGTAAACTTGCTTTTTGTGGGTCTAAGTCTATGTTTTTTTGAAAAAAAAAAAATCTATTGGAGCACTTATAAGAGCAGGAAAAGTTCTGGGATTCACAAGTTGCACCCAAAAAAAACCCAGAAGCTAAACGATGCCAACACATAATAAATAAGGCAGACATGGTACAACAGGAAAAAGAAAAAATGGCTGCCAAAATCATATACAGGTGGTCCATTACTTAAGGACACTCGACTTACAGATGGCCCCTAGTTAAAGACGGACCCCTCTGCCCGCTGTGACCTCTGGTGAAGTCTCTGGATGTTACTATAGTCTCAGGCTGCAATGATCAGCTGTAAGGTGTCTGTAATGAAGCTTTATTGATAATCATTGGTCCCATTACATCAAATAATTTTGAAACTCGTATTGTCACTTGGGCAAAAAAATTCAACTTAAGAACAAACCTACGGACCCTATCTTGTACATTCCGGGGACTGCCTGTAGATGGGAATTACATAATAAATGGCCCCCAATATGCCGTCCATTTTCAATTTGGTGTGGTTTGTCACCCAGCTTTCCCAAGAAGCTGCTTGTCTTAAGAGATTTAGATACAGGAAAAGGAAAGAGAACTGAATCTTTGTCTAAGTCTTTGTCTAGTCTAAGGGAACCATCACTGTGAACTGGTCAACACATAAAAAGTTAATATCGTTTTTATATATCAGCAGTGATCAGTAAAATGTAACTTTTTATCCTAAAAATGAAAATTACATGCATGTCAGTAATAGCGAAGAAACCAAAACTGTGGCAGATGTATCAGGCATCTCTCTTGGCGTATTTCACACATCAGATTTATGTGAGTGGTTTCAGGTTGGTAAATGAGATGAAAAGGATTTGTGATTTATGACTAAGAATATGCAAACAATTACAAGCTTTTCTTTTACCACCTGGTGCATCTAAATTGGCAACTTTTTGAAAAGTCACTTCATAAGTCCATCACATCTAATTTTGAGATATTTTGAAGAAAGAACACAGCAATCATCAATCCCTGTTACGACACTGCATAAAATACATTTCTATATAGTCTGGGAATGCTAGGAAAACTCTAGTCAGAGCGTATTTAAAATATCTTCCATAAGTTCATTCTTCTCCGCTGGAAAATTCTTCTAGCCTACGTAATAAGTTCATTTTATTGAACTTCAAATTTGTAGTTTGGGACATGGATAAGGACACTGCCAGGACAGTTAGGATTCATTAGAACTGATGGGGAGCCTGAGCTCTGTCTTTATTTGCACATTTAAACTTTCACACATACACATTTCTGCTACATTCAAACTTTCAAACACCGATAGCTCTGCTACATACCATTCCTGGGAAAGTATGAAGACTCCTGCTTGTTTGTAATTGGATGACCTGACACACATGATCATCCACATGTTTGTGACATCACTCAAGGTCCTGGAGTTTTTTACATGCTGCAGGGACTGATATTCTCCTACACCAAGGTGGCTACTGATCAGGAGCATGCACATCTTCTAGTGCCTCTCTCAACAAGATCCTCCCACCCTCTACTTCTCTCCATCGTCTAGATACAGATTCCCATGGCAACCAAACAGACAAAGACAGCCAGAGGGAAAAGGTAAAAGCCCTGCTAGCAGTGCTGCAGATACCTAATGATAGTACGTTAGAGAAGTTATGCAAAAGTTTTTATGCTTTACAATTGTCCTTTAAGGAATTTTATATGTTTTAAAGGGAACTTGGGACCACCACTAAACCTTTTGAAATGAGGATAAGCCAACAAATGCTTCTCACATATGTCCTCCTTTATGGGAGCTTTGCCAAAACTCAAAAAGGTTGACATAATACAATTTCTCATCCAGTTTCTAAAAAGTTGATGTGAAGTTCCCTGTTTTTGATCAAAGGTTTGCAGTGTGAACAACGAGGTATCTTCAGTCAATCGTAACATTTTCACTTTTTTGAGCAGTTTATCGGAAGCTTGAAATGTTGGAAACGTGTGCTGCGCTGTCGTTTTTCTTCTTGTGATAGTTTACAAACTGAGTACCCTGAGTAGGAAATTATTTGTTCATTGATTTTGGCCACCAAATTGGAACTTGAGGGAGGTAAGAGGAGTCATTTACTTTATTGACTTTCAGAAAAAAAATATCTAACTGCAACCCTGCCCCGATGTAAAATCCCAATCTAATAACTATTTTTGGTAGAGCTACTTCTTGATAGACATTAAAATGCCCTCAATGCCCATGTCTCATGAATTTCATGATTCTTCTGAAAAGAGGTTAGATCACCAGAGACAAATGGGGCTGCATTGTGAACATGTTAAAAAGTTCTGAAACCCCATGACAATTAGTTTAGGACAGTGGTGGCGAACCTATGGCACGGGTGCCAGAGGTGGCACTCAGAGCCCTCTATATGGGTATCTGTGCCATCAGCTCAAGGTAGAGTTTGCCAAACAGGACTCAATGATAATCCAAACTTCTTCTCCTTCTTTCTACTGTAATGGTGTCCTTAGGTGCCTATACAATTTAAAACTGTGACAGAGAAGGGAGTAATAAGTTACTGCTTAAACAGTCGCATTGGCACTTTGCGAAAAAATATGCGGGTTGTGGTTGTAGTTTGGGCACTAGGTGTTTAGGATAACAGATCCACAGATAGGTAGGAAGATGTAGCTGCAATATGCAGCGGAAAAACATGATCACATTCTCCTTGTCTAATATGAGGATTTGAGTTGTACGGACTTCCAAATTCCTTTTTTAGAGATAGATTAGTGACAGGGAGGGTTTCTTAAATAACATGGAATCCCATGGACAAGTCTTCCATGCTGTGCTTAAAGCGCTGTTCTTGCTGCTTCTTGTATGTTTCACACTATTGATTGCTATTAGGAGCTGTGCAATAGCCTTGAGCTCCCCAAAGAATATTCACCATGATCATTATTGTACTACGTAGGTTTGTGGTTTGCTATACATTCTCTATTTTACAGTACAGGCAGTCCCCAGGTTACATACAAGATAGGGTCTGTAGGTTTGTTCTTAAGTTGAATTTGTATGTAAGTCGGAACTGTATATTTTATTATTGTAATCCCAGACAGAATTTTTTTTGTCTCAGTGACAATTGGATTTTAAAAATGTTGGGTTGTCATAAGAATCAATATTAACACTAAAGCTTCATTACAGACACCTGTGATAACTGTTATAGCTGATTATTGTAGCCTAAGGCTAAAGTACAGTAAATTACCAACATTCATCGCCTGTATTTAGGATGACTGGGAAGAAGTTAGCATTTTATCCAACCCAGTGCAGTATGATGATATATAGTGGTCATATAAAGGCTGTCTTGCACACAAAGGTGTGCATTCTGTGGAATCAGACTTGTGTGGGTGGTACTGTGGATGGGAGTAAATGCATAATACAGAAATATGATGCAAGGACTCCCTGCTGGCCAGGCAAACTGTTACAATGTGCATTAGCAACAATAGTGTGACAACTTTTAAAATACCATCACTGCTGCTCTGCCAACAAAAAAGGAATGTAAGGAACAACATTTACTTATCCAGTCCTGCGCATTCCCTGATCCGGAGTGTCCGACGAGAATGAACTCTGCCGCGATTCACTTACATCGTGCGCCTGATATCCTGCATGTGTCGCTCCCCGCTCAGGTCCCCCGGAGTTCACCATAATAATAATAATAATCTTTATTTATATAGCGCCATCAAATTCCGTAGCGCTTTACAACACGCACTGGTCATATCATCCAACAGCCGCCTTCCGATTTCTGTCGCATGAAAGCCGGCGGTGATGCACCAAAAACTGATCGCCTACGACACAATCCCCTTCTAAATCCCTGTCCCAGCGGCGCGATCCCCGAAACCGTCAGAAAAGCAGATGGAAATGTAGCCGTGGGATCCTTAGTAAATAAGCCCCAATATATGAACAACATACTCAGCTCCCGCTGCTCTATAACATGCTGCCTGCAGATAGGGTAATATGTACAACTTGCTCAGATTCTCCTGCTCTACAACATGCTGCCTGCAAATAGTACACGTTAAGGCTTTTTAGCACAAATTTTCTGTGACCATTGTACTTCTTGCAGTTGATGTAGTTATAGTGATTTAAATAAACCCACCTAAAATAAATATTTCATAGAAAACTATAATTAAAAAATGTTGCCCTTTTCCCCTAAATGGTTCCTTTCCATGGCTGCAAAAAGAAATCAGTTTGTAAATTTTTATGCAACTGATGCATATCAAATTTTGCATGCATTGCCCTGCCTCTTTGTTCTTCATTGACAGGGCTCACTACCAGGGTATGCTGCTGTATGGCACTAGTACTTGGGAGATGCTGTTGAATGGAACAAGTACTTCTGCCAATATTCAACTACAGACATATACAGCTCTGTTTCCTTATAATTAGGGGTAGAAAAAGCTGTGTTAAATGTTTGCATGGTGCCTTGCTAAAATGTTGAGAGAGAGCTATGTTACATCACTGGGAATTTCATGCCATGTGAAAAGGGTGATGTCATGTAAGGTCCATTATCCAGTAACATCTACCTCATGTATGTATCTAATCACAGGAAATCACAGCATGCTTCCTTGAAGGCATGGGGAGGAGTAGAAGTCCATAGAGGTATGCTTTGATTTCATGTGATCTGATACATACACGGGGTTGATGTTAATGTTACTGGTCACATGACATGAAGTGCTGAATGATAGTGGTTATATGGCATGGGGAGGAGTATATGGGAGGGGCTAAAGTTGATTTTATGGGGATGTGAGGGAAACCATTTTAAGATAAAAGAAGGGTGGCATTTAGTTAATAGGCCTCTATGGGAACCTGTCACTAGCTGTATTTGTGAAAAATGTTGTGACAGGTTCCCTTTAAAGAAATATAAGTCTTTCATAATAACAATAATTCCTTTATTTATATAACGCCTACAGATTATGCAGAGCTGCACAGAGCTTGCCAGATCAGTCTTTATATAGGGCTGAATAGCCGCAATTTGTTTAAAGTAATTATGCTTAACCCCATCCGCTATCTGAGTCCAATTATATGGGTTCAGAATGGCCACATACAGTAATGAAGGTGACCTGCTCTGTTTAATTACATTTTCTTTTACATCATGTGTATAGTCAGGTATATCACATACATGGCACAATGATTTCTATTGGAAGAGATCATTTACTTAAAGGTTTTTATACCATTTTAGGAAGCTATCCCCTATTCATGGGATAGGGGATAACAAAGAGATCAGTGAGGTTCTGACTGCTGCAATTGCTGAGCGTCCCATTACTGTGATCGCTGGGGGTCTCAGCAGTCGCACTCTCATCAAACAGCTTGTTATCCTCCATCTTGTGGATAGGACTTAACGATCAAACTTTGTACAACCCTTTTAATAAAGGTACCGATTATACATTATATAAATGATAAGTCCTCTTGTAATCAGTTGCAGGAAGTTGTATGATTTTTTTTTCAGAAAGGTAGCATCAGGTCACTCCGTCTTTCAACATTTGGATATTATGGAGCTCTTTCAATGAGCCGGTGCAGTGTGTCACTATGACTGACTAGCCATAGCCATGCATTAGGTGGAAGGCAATTCATTTAAATGGGTGGCATGTATTCCTACACCCCTCCCCTCTATGGCCACTGCAGCAGCCAGAAGACACATCACTAATACACAAGGAAGAGTTGTCTGCACAAGACAACACTTTTAATCACTAACACGATGTGAAGCTTCAAAGGAGCCACTAAGAGGGGGATATTAAGAAACACTAAGCTTAAGCAGTTATATATTCAGGATTTGGTTTATGGCAATCAATCAGACCTTCCGAATTTACCCATCACATTGGCACAATGCCTGCTCAAATGTGACTAGGTGCAGTCTACTTTAATACATTTTATATGCACGTGAATTTTTTGTCCAATAAAAGAGGAAAGGATATCATTCAAGATAGTGTCGTGTTTTACCATCTACATAACAGAATTTATACTGTATCTAATTACACCTGACATCCCCCTTTTGTACATTTGTGTACAAGCCATAATGTTTTTCCTCTTAAATCCTGAAAATAAAATAATTTTGGTGATGTGTAATGGGGACAGTGAACTTTGGAGCAACAGAGAGAACAGTGAACCCTAAAACTTCACCCCCCAACAGCCCTGCCTGTTCTGCCTGTGTGCATCCTAGGTGATATGGGACAGTCCCTCTCAGCGCCAAAGTGTGGACACGTAACAAGACAGACAAACAAATAAGACAAAGGGAAGGTCAACAATTCAGGTCACAATTACGAGAGCATATAAAGTACGGAATCACATACACAAAAGGGTGGTCAAAAACGTAAGGCAAATATAAAAAAAAAACACATGTACAAATGAATAGCAAATGAGTACAGAAGAAAGCTACCAAGACATACTTTAAGCCAGCAATGGAGGATAGAACACAAAGAGGCACATTTACTAGTGGCCGTACGCCAGTGAGACTTTGCATGTTCTTTTTAAATGCAAACTGCTTGCACAGGTATTTAGGAAGTGTCTGCGCCAAATTTGTGTCGTATGTGACCCTTTTGTGGGACAAGACATTGTGCAACACAAATTAGGGGACAATCCGATGCACATTCGAACCATGCACCAGATTTAACATGCAAAGTTTGACAAAATTGTGTTGCGCGCCTTATGTGTCGGGGCAGTGCAGGGGGTGCCAGATTCATGAAGAACGTGCGCCAGAAATCCTAAACCTCTACACACTACACAGGCAAACTGCTTTTAGTACAGTTTGCACTGTTAGTAGTAAATGTGCCCTAAAGTGTTTTTATCAGAGTATGATGTATACTCCAGGTGAGAGGGGCAAAGCTCTGAAAGTGTGAGAACCTCAACCCTTGATGGTTCAGAGCCAAGATTGCAGGGAGCCATCAGTCCAGCAAATAGATCACTGTTCAGACTGCCGACTCATAAGCTCCAGATAGAACTTGGGGTCTTCTCAGCCTGACAGCATGATCTGCAGAAGAGCGAGACACAGATGTAACACCATGCTAAGATTTATGCCCGCATCTTTGGTTTTGCACCAAATAATGTACAAAAAGTTCAACTTGAAGATTGTCTAATTTGTTCATTAGTTCAAACTTTTATTGAAGTAGTTTAAGGCAACTGTTGCTACGTTGCAGGATACCTAGAGTAGGTGATGTAAGGATAGCAGTGAATCATTAATATTTTATGTGATTTATCTATATAGATGGCTACTAAATATAATATCACTAGGTCTTTTACTGACTGCTGCCACCAATCACTTCTTGGACTGAGGATCAGACTAGGACTTTACAGTCTTCTCCCTCCAGACGTGTCCTTTGTTTATCGGTCTCCGTGGAGCCAGCTGCCGGCAGTGCCTTGTTTTTGTGTTCATACAATGTCCTTTGGGTACTGTGACACACCTAGTAAAGAAGGACCTGGGGAATTTTCCACTTCTAACCATCTTTTTTATTTTCATGGCATCATGTGGATGTCAGTTTAATGACTTGATATATTACGGAGAAGAGAAGAGTATAGTTGCCCTTGGAGAGACAGAGCTAGACAAAGTCTGTGAATTGTACTCAGGCACAACGTGCACACCTGGCACATAAGTGCCTGCATGCCAGGGTGCGTCTACAGTTGTTTTTTTAACATAGTTTTATACACTATTCCTTCTAGTGCCAGAAAAAAGGTGCAGAACCACCTCAGGGCAGCAAAAAGGGTAATTTTTATTTATTTTTAATTTTATAGGTTCATTTTCTATCATATGACTTTTTATATTTATCTCAACTAAGCAATAGGTTAGTAACAAGGGAAGAGGGAATTTCATTAGTGCGCATATTAGAATGGAGGTTGTTGGGTAAGCTAACGTCAGTTTCTAATTTTCATTAGTGAGTGGAGACTAGCTGCTATGATGTCTCCCCTAGACAGCAAATGGAGAACACAGGGACACAGGGATGTATGCTACTGTTTCACTTAACTTCTCCTCCCCTCTCCATTGTCTTCACAAAACAGCTGCAAACTGATCCCTCTTTAGGAAAATTGTAAGGAAACTGACCATTTGATTTGATGCATTATGAAGCAAACATACCTTGAGACTGCTGTAGCTACACTGATGCAGGATCATATCTCCCACATAAGGCTATACATAAGGAATCCTTGGGGGGTGAGGGGGGCTGCATCTAATTAACCTATAGGGGATGAGGTGGGCTATATATATAAAATAACTATGAGGGGCTGTTTGGGATGATAAACTAGGGAATATTTTAGGGAACAGGAGATTGTTTTAGTTTCTGAATTTTTAATGTTACCACGTGAGTTCGCTGCAAAGGGGCCCTTGGAGGCTCTGTCACCCAGTGGCCTACTGAAACCTAGAGCCAACCCTGCCTGGAGTGTTCTGTCTGAGAAATGTGGTTACCGCACAGTCCATGTTGCAGGGACCGAACATCTTCATGGGGTTGAGCCCTTAGAGGTGTTTTTTTGTAGCCTCCCTCTTTGGTGAATGCACCAAGTTTCTAAAATGTATCTTCCATACTGGACCAGCCCATTAAACTGGCTGTGTACTATAGGTAAAGTAGTTCTTCTCTTAGATAACAGCACTTGACAAGAGGCCCTGGATGTCCTAACAGAATGAGAGTTCTCAATTCCTAGGGGAGTATATTAAGAAAATAATGTAATAACCTCTCCCTCATCCTTCACTCTGGAGGGATTAAGATGTGAAAGCAATGCATGGAACATTTTTTTTATCCTAATCTCACGGATGGCTCCCCCTTTACTGCACTAATGAAATGACTGAGCACTTATGAGGGCTGCTCTCTCCTAGCCGAATAATCAGTGTCTTGTTACATTATCCCTCTGGCTGTCATCTAAAGGAAACACAGAACAATATTGCATTTCTTTATCCTAAACTGATAGATTCCACTCGGGTTGTGAAGATCATTGGTTTTCTCTGGCAAGAAGACCAAATAATCAGACACAAAAACTGAATTTCTTGTTATCAATTGTGCTTTCTGGAAATGTAATTATCCTCTATGGTGGATTCGCATTCACAAGTGAATTTGGAAGAGTGTGCTGCTTTTCATGATAATACCCTTGACTAAGGGTGAACAAATCGAAATGGACAATGTGGAGTTTGATCTGAAATTCATAAAAAAAACCTTGATTCGTCAAGGAATGGAAGTTCCTGGTGCTTTGTGGCACTAAAGTTTGTCCTAAAATCATAGCTCCCAAACATCCAGATTTGGTGGGACAGTTTGGGTTTTTCCATATTGTCCTGCCATCCCCAGCGTTTGGGAGAATGTCCCATCATGTCCAGCAATTTCCTACCATCCCCACCCACACTAGAGTGCAGAGCAGAGACCAGGAGACGGGATCAGCTCCTGCTGCCTCCACACATCTCACTCTGCTCTACAGCAGAGATATATGGAGGTAGCTCCTCCCCTGACTGGCCCCGCCCCTCCTCCATCATCTCAGAGCCCAGGAGAAGAGAAAGCAAGACTGCCAGAGAACGAGAAAAGGTAGCAAAGTTTTTTTCTTGTTTAAAACCCAGGAACATGGGAGGACAGAGGGCCACATTAAGATGGGAGGGCCTACAATATGATGAGTACAGGGATATGAGCAATATGAGCACAGGGAACCGCAAAATGAGAGAGAACAGGTTGCCACAAAATGAGGTGAAGGGGCCACCATATGAGAAAAGACAGGAGGTCACAATATGAGTAGGGGCCACAATATGAGAGAGAACAGGGTCACAATATGAGGGCAGGGGGCCACAATGTGAGGAAGGGGGCCAAAATGTGAGGGAGGACAGGAGGCGACAGTATTAAGAGGATTGAGGACAGCAGGCCACAATATGAAGGGGATGGAGAACAGGACATCAAGATATGAGCTGGATGGAAGACAGGAGGCCACAGTATGAAGAAAATGGAGACCACAATATGAGGGGGGCACAATATGACAGGGGTGGAGGACAGGAGGCCACAATATGAAGTGGATGGGGGCCATTGTCCCCAATATGAGGGTGATGGAGAACAGTGTCCATAATATGAAGGGGGTGGAGGACAGGAGGCCACAATTTGAGAGGGATGGAGGACAGGGGGCGTAAGAAGTATAAAAAGCTTGGGCTTTGTAAGTATAGGGAGATAAATTAAAGTGGGGAAACAAAAGTAAAGGGAGGATAAATGAAAGAGCGGGTATTATTTGTTGCGAGTTGCATCATGGGGTATTATATGGGTCCTTAGGGGAGTTGGCCACAGGAAGGGGGCATTATACTATGTGGGCTCCATTAAGAATGATATCATACTATGGTTGGGGGTGGGACAGGGGCAAGATAATTGGAATGGTTTAGGAGAAAAGGGTGGGACTTTTTGTCCCTCTTTCTCTATCCCAAAAGTTTGTAGGAATGCTAAAATGGGGCTACATGTGTTTGAAAATAAGAGCAAAAAGCACACTTACTCTATCATCTCCTATTAATGTCTGATCTTATGTGACCTCAGCCATTTACTCGCTTCCTGCATGTGGGACAGCGTGTCAGAAGGATGGATAGGGAGAATGCAGGGATAGGAGACTAGAACTGATAGGGCCAACCACTTGGGGGATATTGTTGATTAAAATCAAAGTTTTAGAGACCCCAAAAACTTCATCAGACAGGTACTAAATATTACTTCTATGTTGCACAAATACCAGAAGCTTATTTAAACCCCAAAAATCAGCAGCAATCAATACAGGGTGTAAGAATCAATACAGGGTGTAATGACCCTCAAATCAATCAGTGGCAGCCTATCCTTTTCCTTTTCCGCCTTGTGAAGCTCCTCCATACACACAGTTAAATCCATCATGTGATATAAGATAAAGAGAGGATTTAACTGGCATTTGAATCTTTTCCATTAAGTTATTGGACCCTACATAGGGGCTTTTCTGCAGGCTGCTGTTTGCTTTTCTCTTGGTCTAGGTAGTCATTATCTAGGACAGCACTCACATCCTTACACTGTATGAGACCTGCCTGCCATACTACTGTAACTCTTTCACTACCAGAAGGGAATAGCTCTGCAAATATAACATTTTTGAGAAATTCATGAAACTGAACCTACAACAATAAAGTTGAATTATGTTCTGCTGACCACTTGGGAATTGGGTGACCGACATGCAGAATTTCTGCTAGTGTCTTCCTAAGCCACATTTTGCGGACAGAATGGGGCTCATTTACTAAGGGTCCGCTGAGTGCATTTTCGTCGGGTCTCCCGACGATTTCCGTTTTGCGCCAAATTGCCCCAGGATTTTGGCGCACATGATCGGATTTTGGTGCATCGGCGCCGCCTTTCAAGTGACAGAAATGGGGGGGGGGTATGGCCGTCGGAAAACCAGAAGGATTCGCAAGATTTAACATTTAGAATTGTGTCACAAGACACGCACTTACAAGCACCGGGAAGAAAAAGGTGAACTCCGGCAGACCTCAGCGGGGAAGCGACGGATGCAGGAACTCGGGAAATCTTTATGAATTGCGCCGGACTTCATCCTCGTCAGACCGTCTGAATCGGGGATCGCGACAGGACCACGTAAGTAAATAAGTGTGAACTGTGATTTATGTTGTTGGCTGCATTGTGACTTATTGCACCACACCCAGGTACCTGCAGCTCTGCTCTGGTCCAGCAACAGTTAACCTTCTGTGATGGACAGACCTCTGCTCCAGTCATATGGGGCTGAGACTCTGTGGCCACCTATATAGATCCCGTTCACAGCTAGTTTTCTGATGGTTATATTTCCAGACTAGCTTTTGAACATGATGCTCTTTCTATACTGTGCTTCTGGTTTACCGAGTTTTGGCTATTGTTCTGAGACTATCCCTCTGAAGTGATTTTGTACCTTATATGCCATCTCTGTTGTGATCCGGAAATCTTGTTATTCTTCTGTGTTACTCGTTTGTGAGTCTTGTTTTGTCTCCTCACTTTGATGTAGGAAGGAAATATCGCCCAGTTAATGTCCACTGGTTAGGGTGGACCCAGTAAGTAGGCAGGTGACAGTTTTGGGAGCTCAATTTAGCCATTTGATTTGTTTCCTTCACTGTCCAGTCTGTCCTTCATTAGTTCAGAATCCTCATTACACCGAGTGGTGTTACCCCCTTTATGCAGGAAAGGTATATGAAAAGGGGAAATATATGGGGAATACTTATCAGATCCTGTACATATAACATATTCTAACATCATAAATTCCAAAGCAAGACATGGAACTTGTTCCTCATATTAAATATCCACATAAAGACACCATGACCATATAAACTACAGAATGGTATGGAACAACTCCTGCATAACACAGCCGACATGTCAAAAACTGGCTATTCCCACAAGGCAGTGTCTCAATGTCTTTACCCCAATTATGTGCTCTTAATGTCTTAGAAAGTGTGATCCAAAGAGACAAGAAAATCATTATATTTTATTTTTAGAGATGGATATAGGTCATATGATTTCCATATCGCTACATGGCCGGAACAGATCCAGGAACACACATGAAGAAAGGATTCCAGTATGACCCGCTCTGAGGGAAGGGCATTATATAGACAGGGGTCTCTTCTAACATAATTTGTGATTCCTCAATAGTTAGGATGTCAGAAACAATTAGTTATGGAAGAGCAAACCGAATGTCATACCTCTTAGTGAAGACATGTCCGTATCGCTACACGTTTGTACACATTTGTTTTGGGCATTTTGATTTGGTAAAAGGTTTGCAGGATTGTGCTTTACTCAAATGTGACATTAATATTACTTATTTATTACATAAAGCACCATAGTTTGGACACCTACCGGACTGTGTAAGACATTAGGCATCATGAAGGGAGTTTATACAGACTTCTGTATACCATGTCAAACAGGTAAAACATGAATTTGGGAGAACCAGAGGTCAAGCTAAACTGGTGAAGGTCAAAGATTGTGCCAACTATTTTTTACTTCATAAAAACCTAAGGTCATTTAATTTTAAGGTGTTCTGGCATGAAATACTCAGAGGTTATACCATAAATACATGAAAGTTGCCTGTCCCATCTTTTGGAACTGCACTTATCTTAAAAATGGAGGTGGACTAAGCCCCTCTCTTTGACTAGGCTGAACAGAAAATATCTGGCGCCCCCATAGACTTTAGCGGAGAACATCCCAAATGCATGGAAATCTCTACATGTGGCACGGATGCAGAAAGGGGTCAAGGGATCCCCATTCTTGAGAAAGGTATGGGTCGGAGATGTAGGAACCACAACTATCATTTATATTCATGACATATCTTGTGGATATATTGTAAATACACTAGATGGGTGAACTTTTTTAAGTTCGGTTTACTAGAACATTAGGGTCTTTGGACATATTACAGCCGGCTATGGGTGTATTTACTTTAGAGCTTTTTGTAAGCTAATATCTAGATTTCATTCCATCACTTTTCGAATTTACCATTTTTTATAGAACCTCATTGGATCTTGTGGTAAGTTTTCTGTGATAAACAGAAGTTATTACATGTTCTCCATGTTGATCCATGAAAATGCATAAAAAAATTGGAAACTTTCCAGAGCTGAAAGAGTCAGCAATATATTTTGTGCGTTGACCTTTAGATTAAGGTTGAAAGGGCCAATGAAACCATGTGAAAAAATTGCAGTAAAACAATAATTTTCTCAATGTTTTTTTTTAACTAAATAACGGTATAATTCAATGAAGCACAAACACTTTTTTTCCATTTGCAATGTGCCCTTGGTGGGTGGAATCACCTTAATCATTCTGTAAAAAATAGCATTCCCTGAAGCTGAAACTGCCAGGCTGTTTGATAAAGTGCCACATCATAGCTCCAAGGATTTCATTTAAGAGGATTATTCTGAAGGCTGCAGTGCCGAATGGTAAATTAGAGTGCTGGGCTGCTCCGTAACATTCTAGGAAAAGGGAGATCTCATTGCCAGCAGTCTCTGGCCCGGCCATTCACTCCGTGATGAGACCTACATTTCATACACAGATTTATATATAGAAACAATATAACTGAGGAAAGGGTTTATCAGAGACGTCATCCTGACCATAGGTAGTATACAGTATGTACTAGACTTACCCAGGCAAATATTGTATATGTGTATAACTAAAGTTGCAAAAACTACACAGAACTTGATTGGGAACTGGGGCACATCCAGTGACTTCATAAAACCTAATATGAACCCGATGAATTTACACTTAAGGAAGCAGATCCTAATGCCAAGGGAAAGATAATTGTGTCCTATTATGATGTCAACAAGGACCCAATGGAGGATCCTCTGATACTCTTATAGAGAAATTGTAGTGCTAATAAAATAGATGAAACTACATACTACAGTAGGTTTTCCTGTTAACACCGTGTCCACAAAAAGTACAACTGCTAGAACAAGGTAAGAACAACATAATGTTGTATCTGCCAAAAAGTCTAGAATGGTGAATAGTTTTTTTTTTTGAGGATAGGTTATGTAAGTAATGATATTGGCTGTAGTCTAAGATGTTTTGGTGAAATGAAAGAAGTTGTCTGGATTCAAAACCCTTCTGGAAGACCTGTCACATTCATGTTCTACCCAGATTTCCCATTGTTTTTGGTGGACTCTGTGTAATACTTCATTTCCCCTGTAGAGGTGCTGCAGGGGATTAAAATCCTTGTCACCAGGTTCCTCCCCACAGATAAGCCGATTGCCAGGGAACAATATGTAATCAGCTTACCGTATTTGAGGGTGTTTTTTAGAAAAAAAAAATCTCCTTCTGGAGGGTCTTTCTGGTGGATTTAATGATAATTTTCCAAATTTTAGTGTTAATGACAGATATAGCCAGGGTTGAAATATGTAATTTTGGAGATATTCATGGTTTGCTGTGGTTTTATGTAGGAAATGATGCGTCTACGTCACATAAACTTTTTCTTTCAATACAAGTCATTCTTTATGTTGGTAGTAAGTGACTTGTATCTCTGTCTTCCCTCTAAAGTGCAGTGACTGCTTCAGTTGGGATCAAGGGCTTTACAGGACTTTACAATGCAAACAAGCTTCCGCCTGTACAGAAAGCACTTCATTCTAGAAAAGCCTTTACAGCATTTAGTTGATGTATCTTGGGATCTTGGGATGAATTGTAGGATCTCCTAGAAACATCTAACCCCTGTACAGACAGACGTTTAGCCTCTTCTTAGTGGTCTGGGAGTTTAGACATCAGAACCAGCTTCACTTCTTCATATACAGGCGGTCCCCTACTTAAGGACACCCGACTTACAGACAACCCATAGTTACAGACAGACCCCTCTGACCTCTGGTGAAGCTCTCTGGATGCTTTACTATAGCCCCAGGCTGCAATGATCAGCTGTAAGGTGTCTGTAATAAAGCTTTATTGATAATCCTTGGTCCCATTAGAGCAAAAAATGTTTAAACTCCAATTGTCACTGGGGCAAAAAAATTTTTGTCTGGATCTACAATTATAAAATATACAGTTTCGACTTACATACAAATTCAACTTAAGAACAAACCTCCAGACCCTATCTTGTACGTAACCCGTACTCAATTCTGGCACATAAACTGTATGTAATGACTATGTAGCACAACTTATAACATTTACTACTTTTATAATATCTATTAACTGGGATCCTTATGTTAACATGTCTTGACGTATACTTGTGTACTTGTGTGTGTAGGTCTTTCCTATTTATTCATTTTGCATATTGGTAATAGGCAAAAATACTTTTGGCTTGGGCTGTCATTAGAAACTTTTGGAAAGTGAGTGTAAATATCCTTTACATTGCAATTTCATGCAGATGTATTGCGTATAGTGATATCCTAAACTCTTTGGCCACATAATGGTTGTTACAGCCAAAGTTGTTGGGTAGCCGCAGGCATAAAGGGGTTTTCTGGAGGTTGAAAAACATGGCTGCTTTCTTCCAAAATCAGCGCCACATCTGACTATGGTTTGTTCTTGTATTGCAGCTCATTTGTATAGAAATGAATGGAGCTAAGTTGCAATACCACACATTACCGTGGTCCTTCGAGGCAATATTTTTGGAAGAAAGCAGTCATGTTTTTCAACCTCTAGATAACTCCTTTAAGGATATTCATCAGATGGCACATATTTTCAGTGATTTCAGATATACAATTAGCGTTGGTTCAATGGATTCCCCTATAGATCCACCTATAGATCTGTCTATAGATGTAAATATCTTCTTCTATCACACACAAAGTAATAAAATATAGGTAATTTGGTTATTTATGACCACAAAAAATAGACCATTGTAGCTAGAATTGATTTCCTAGATTCACTCCAAATTGGGTTTACTGTCAGGGTGCAATAGAGGAAGCTCTGGTCCTGGACAGAGTGGACCTTCTGCATAATGTTTTGGCCTGAATTGCCCTCCTATGGTCTATTCTTATGAGGTTCTTACTTGAGTGTAATGAGTGAAAATATGTGAATATAATGATACTCTATAGCCCTAATCATAATATCATAATCAATATATGAGAAAGATGCATGGTCTCAGCTTCTAGGATAAGCTACAATTACTTGATGTTTATCACTAGCTATGAAATGAACAGAAGACCAATAGAAATCAGATTAATTCTAGAATTTCAAGGCAATCATGGTAATTCCCGCTGAAATGAGCCTAAAAGATTAAAACAACTATCAAGTCACATTTTTAATGCAAACATAAAATTCCCATTACTGACCTTTGGGAAGAAATTAATAGTCCATTTTTAATATGAGCTCAGAGGGAGAGAAAGAGCTTTCTAAGAATTGTTAAGATGTCAAGAGGAGAGATCATCTGGGGATTTATGAGATGTGACTAAATATGATGCTAAGGTAGCGTTGGGAATATTTTGTGTAGGTCCATGTACAATATGTAGCATCAGGTATGGCAATCTCTGGTATTGTTTGGGATTGCACACTAAAACCTGTGTCCTACTCTGAATGTATTGATCTTCAAATAATAAGTTTATTGGGGCTCATTCACTAAGGCTCGCGCTGATCACTTTAGTCAGACTGTTCACCTTTTTCAGGTATTTAACAAGTGTCTGCGCTGCGATTTTAGCGCACACAATCCTTTATGTGGTACAGCTGCGCTGCCATCCATGCGATACAAATTAGGGGACGTGCCAAAGCAAGATCCGACTGATTCGGACTGAGCGCGGGATTTAACTTTCAAATTATGTTGCAAGCCCAAGCAATAACATGCACCAGGAAGAAGAAGGTGAACTCCTTTGGACCTGAGCGGGGAAGCGACACATTCACGATATTGGGTGCACGATCTTAGTGAATCGCGGCACATTGTATTATCATCGGACAATGCACTTTCAGTAAACTACAGCGGGAATGTAAGTAAATGTGCCCCAATATATGCACACGAAAAAAAGCTGTAATTTAAGATTCTTTAATTTATTATTAATCTATGTAACTATCTTAGAAGGGAATAGCCCTCCTAAGTACTATGCTTGGTTGTGATTGGCTTAGCTTAATTTGGTCATATTCCTGAAGTTGCGCAGTAGCAGAAGGAGTATAGTGGCATACAGGGTAAATAATGTATGATTTGATATATATATATACGGTATATATATATATATATATATATATATATATGAATAAATATATACTTTCATGGCACTGGAGCAAGGAATGTTCGTCGGGTTTCCCAGCGATTTCCTTTAGCGCCGAATTTCACCGGGATTTTGGTGCACGCGATTGGATTTTGCCGCATCAGCACCAGCCTGCACGCGACAGAAATCGGGGGGCGGATTCGGACAACGCGCAGGAGTTAACATTTAGAAATGTGTCGCAAGACACGCGCTTACAAGCACTGGGAAGACGCAGGTGACCTCAGGTGGACCTCGGCGCAGAAGCGACGGATGTAGGAGCTCGGGTGCAGGATCTTAGTGAATCGCATCAGACCCGATTCCTCGTCGGACAACGCACCGTGGGATCGCGACAGGACCGGGTAAGTAAATCTGCCCCAATATGTTTCTTCAAGGTCATTGAAGACGTGGTGTTGTTTTTCTGTGGCTGTACAAAAATTAACTCCTTATATAACTTCAATAGAAAATAAAGTCATAACAGTATACAGAGGTAACAGCAAAAAAAATGAATGTAGAATTTAGAATGTAAATACTTGGAGCAGCACAAATTACCAAAAGTGTATTCCTAAATTGTACAAATGATCCGGTGCAGAATGTGGACCCCTCGTGCCTGTCTAGCTACTATGTGGTTTCGTAAGTCTTCAGTATTAAAGTGGATGGAAATAGAACAAATTGTAGCCATGGAGATCACTGGGATTATCATAGCAGCAGGGGATAAGAGTACTGGTATTGTGGGAAGCAGTAACCTGTCTATTTAATCAGTTAAGTAAAGAGTGGTGCTTGAAAGTTTGTGAACCCTTCAGAATTTTCTAAAATATAGGTTATATGAGAAAATGGAGTTTGTTCTCCCACACATGAGGTTGGAAGCTCCTGCAAGGTCTATAGAGGTAACAAAGTTCTGGATAAAGCATAAGAGAGAGAGAGAGAGCTATATTGTCTCTTTAATCTATGCTACTTAATTTTTGGAAGTTACAAAAGCAGTCGTTGAGTTGTTTCAGTTACTTCTAACCAACTAAGAAGGCAGATGCATAGCTATTCCTATTTTAATGATAGGCAGATACAGAACAACAGAATCCATAACTTGTAGAGACTCTTCTTGAAAATGTGCACTACCCAATATACAGAGCTCTCTTTAACAAGGGCAGCACAGTGACTTAGTGGTTAGCATTACAGCCTTGCAGTGCTGGGGACCTGGGTTCAAGTCTCAGGGCCATCATCTCCAAAGAGTTTGTATGTTCTCTCCTGTTTGCGTGGGTTTCCTCCGGTTACTCCAGTTTCCTCCCACACTCCAAAACATACTGGTAGGTTGATTAGATTGGGAGCCCATGGGGACAGGGACCAATTTGGCAAACTCTGTGCAGCGCTGCATAATCTGTAGGCACTATATAAATAAAAGAATTATTATTATTAACATTTTTTATTATAGTTTATAAACATAAACCTGGGTAGCAAAGCTTGAACACAGTTGGTCTCAATTAGTGTAGTAAAATAAATAAATAAATAAATATATATATATATATATATATATATATATATATATATATATACAGTTAAATACCGTGTAAAAAATCAGTACACATAATAGGCATTAGTGTACAATAGTGCAGTGGATTTGTGAACAGTTCTGGTGCTCTTTATTTGTACTGACCTTGGTTCTGGTGCTGTATTTATATATTGGGCTATGTTCTGTTACTGTATCAATGTACTAAACCTGGTTCTTGTGCTGTATTTAAGTACTGAGCTATTCTATTCATTTTTGGGAGCCACTACATTACAATTTGAAGGGCACTGTACTTATTTAATTTAAGGTAACTGTATGCTAAAAGTAAATCATACACATGTATATGACCTAATTAAGGATGATGGCACCGCAATGACTATAATAGATCTGGGGGCAAGGTATTTCATGTTTTTAATTTGAGGGGAGGGAACAGACTTGAGTGATGGAGTAATGCTGTCCTTAGCCATGGAGGAGTCTTTGTCATAGTCTTGAGTTGGATCTCAGCTCTATGTCTCACAACACACTCGGTAGAGATCTCAGCATAGAGAGGAGGTGATGATCCCAGATGAGGGCATAGATAGATATTTGTGATACCCAGAGCCCATATGCTGTTTTCTATTAGGGTGCCTGATATTTTGTCATGTCAGTAGGGATGGTTGTATAAAAAGTTGTGGGTACTTCAACGTTAAAGGAACCCATCGATTGTAATGAAGGCGAAAAACCTCCAAAACAATCCCCTAACATTACCCTTCCACTATATTTTACCATATAAGCACTCACAAATCAAAAATATGTCTATTGGGGACATCTGACTGCAGAGAGGAGGTGTTTACCAGCATTAAATTCTCCCTAATATCACGTGGAACAGCTTCATCAAGATGTGCCACATGTTTTTCAAAAAGTAATCTATCTTTAGGAAGAATTCAAACATAAAAATGGGGCTTTTGCCCATTTATGTAGGACCCTTTTCGATGGGCAAATTGTTTCCGACCCTGTAAAAAGTGAATACATTTATATAAATTTCTAAATAAATAAATTTGTCCCGAAGATCCATCAGCAGATAGAAGACACCAATTAGATTGCTAACTTCATAAAGATAATGCTGGGGTAGTGTAGTGTATTATCTGACAGACTACAAAAAGCTCCCGTCTACCTCCCAGTTACATAGGCTAAACTGCGATGGAATTCTACAGGTTATTTTATTCTTATTTTTACCTGCCATCACTGGCAATCATGAATAAACAGAAGGTTTTTTAATCATGGAGGATATTTGGCTTCGATTAAGGACACAACATTATTTATTTTTATGGATGTAATCACTGGTGGCTGTGGAGAACCAATGATTTAATAGGATAAAAATGATGGAGCTGTCCAACATCTCCTCTGGATCATATACTTACTACTTGTAGTTGTAATGATGGACAAGCACTAGCGTCTGTCCGGTCCACTTGATGTGCATGACGAAAGAAAGTTACCTGAAGTCATGCAGAGCCATCTGCAAGCGTGTGAAAGAGACAAATGAGAGACATCATCACTATGAGACCATTTGGGACAGGCTTAGCAGTGGTGGAACAGATCTGTTGTGAGCATGTATGGCACATCCCCATTGAGGACATCGATTGGCTGCAGTAGTCAACTAGAAAGTAGAATGTAAGTGACAGGACGTGGGTCGCAGGAGCACCCGTGACATGTAGCTTATAGCATTACGCTGTTGTTTGCCGGCAGGAAGTCTTTGTGTGAGCTCATCTTAGAATTTAAGGGTGGAAGCCACTGCAGAGAGGAGCTCAGCTCAGTGCAGCATCAGACAGGACAACAATATGTCTTCCTGACCCTAAAGTCAGAAGATTAACGGTCAGATCCAGGGGCAACCGAAATATTATGTACACTAGGACTGTTATAGACAGTTTGGAATTGTATCTGTGAAATGCTGTATTTTTGTTTATAACAGTGAATAAGAGAATGTGTTATTCTGTTATCCTGAGTATATTTAACAATCTTGTCTTTGAGGGAATACCCCTTTAATAAACTCTACTCTTCTGTCTGAAACCAAAGGCTCAACTTGTCTTATGGTATATACAACACTGCCTGTGTCTTGCTCTGGTCACTAGACCCTGTAGTAGATGTAACTCTGTGAATAATTTTTACCTACATTGTTACTTTAAAGATGTGAAACTAGTAAGAACGGTGTCATTTATAATTCATAAAATAGTTGGATATAGAATTAGGAAACCTATGTACTGCTGGTTTTACAAAATGTACTTTAAAGGGGTTGTTTGGTAAGCCCATTTACAATAAGTAACATCGTTTTAGGGTAGTTTTAGTGCTCAATATGTTAATGAGGATCACCATGTGTGGTCCTGGGCTGAAGTAGATTGGCACTGCCCATCTTACAGTAAAGATCCAAAAATAATGACTGATTGCATGGGGACAGTGGGAAATTAATTTTAACATTTTCTAAACATTGACCTGACTGATTAAGATTAACGATTGCATCCTGTAAAATGACGGCGTGTTATAGTCAGATGCCCTTGGTGTCCATTATGCACTGGATTCGACACCGCTGTTATTTCTGTTCTCCTGCTTCAGTACTGTCAAATAGCAAAGCAGATGTGAACTGAGCCTTAGTAACTGTGACGTGTAAAACTATGAGTAAGTGTATAATTATTAGTACAAAATTAACCATTACATAATGTAAATCTTCTAACTCTGTTAGCAATAAATGATGGGGGTGCAAGACAAAGCACAACCTTTGCTGTTTACAACTATTTGTATAGGTCCATGAGTGACTCCTCAGATACATTATATATTGCGAAGTGTTGTTTTTGGGTATAGTGTATTCTATTTTGGTCTTAGTTTGGCCATGGTGTGAAATTAATGGGATGAAACTCTTGTTATTACAATCTAATTAGACAGAGAAAGGGATGTGACTCATGTGATTAGCAAGAACAAAGTAGCATTATCGCGGAGACTACAATGAGGATCCTGGTAACTGTGGAAACCATACACAAAGAGCAATGTGCTGTCTTGTGGAACAGAGTAAGACAAAGGTAACTTTAATGATACTTGTCTCTTATTCTGCAATATACAATCACAATTCTTCACAAACATCTACATTGGAAGGTTCCTTTAACGTACTATCCTTGTCTCCATCCTAAGCCCATGACCTATAATAAGGTCTGCTAGTACCCAACTGGCCTCCAGGCTTTTGGATAGAAAGTATAGCGGCAGAATGGAAAACAATGCAGATGTGAACAAAGCCTTTACAATAAAACCTAAAACCCTCTCATTACCCCCTCAATTATACCTTTAGATAGATGTCTGATCTGTTCATGTACATGTTCAGGAAGAGCACACATTATCCCAGTGGATGATACAACCTGTCATCAACTGCGTCACTGAGCATTTTATTGTGTTTTTATTCTGACAATTTGGCATTTCTCCTACTGAATCTAAATAAGACCCGTTCCACACTTGCGAGTGTGATGCGATGAACTCGCATCACACTCGCAATGCATGCTGCCGGGAACGCACGGCCCGAACGCTGCACCGCGGGAGTGAACTGACATGCTGAGTTCACTCCCGCTGTGCAGCGTTCGGGCCGTGCGTTCCCAGCAGCTTGCGTTGCGAGTGTGATGCGAGTTCATCGCATCACACTCGCAAGTGTGGAACGGGCCTACGATTTGCACAAATTAACCTCCCTCCCCCTGATCAAATTTATTCACCTTTAAAATTTCCCTCTGCTCTGGCCCTATCTGCTCTGCACGTTCTTTATATGTATGTGATTACTGATCATGTGAATGAAGGATGTAAGGGACATCATCGCATCGGGACCAATAGTGACTGGAGTAGCAGCGCTCAAGCAAAAGGAAATTGTAAAAGTGAAAATAGGCTGCAGGACAATTTGGGACTGGAGTAGCAGTGCTGGAAAAGAGATCTTGTGGGTATTTATGGTACATAACACTGAGGACAGTGATTGACTGCAGAAGTCAGCTGAATTATGAAGGTAAGTGACATCATCACTGTGGGACCATTTGGTTACTGGAGTAGAGTAGCAGTGCTGGAGCAAAGGGTCATTTTAAAAATATATATAGGCTGTGCATAGTCTGCAATTCTCAGAAACATCTCTTAAAGGGGTATTCTCATCTGGGCATTCACATCTACTTTAAATCCTCTGCCATATACATAAATATCTTCAATTTACCTGTGTGAATATAATTTTCCATCAACGTAGTGATTTCTACAATGTGGAAGAGGTAAATGCAGCACACATGCACTACCAGCTGGTAGCCCGACCCATGGCTGTGGGACAGGGCAACTCCCAGATATTTCATATGCAAAAACAATGGGGCCTATTTACTAAGGGTCCCACGGCCGCATTTCCGTCGGGTTTTCCGACGTTTTCGGGGATCATGCCGCTGGGACAGGCATTTAGAAGGGGACTGTGTCACAAGCTAATGGATTTTGGCAAAATCACGGCGGCTTTCATGTGAAACCAGGGGGAGGGCCATCGGACGATCAGACGGATTTGAACTGACCGCAGGCTTTAACTTTAAAATTGTGTCGCAAGACAATGCACTTACATACACAGGAAAGAACTCCGGCAGACCTGATCGGGGAAGCGACACATGAGGAAATCGGACGCATGATCTTAGTGAATCGCGTCGGAGTGCATAATCATTGGACAGTCCGTATTGCGGGAACTCCATCAGCTGGGTAAGTAAATGTGCCCCAATATGTTTCTTTGTGTGATCAATTCAGCAGAAGTGGTCATATCCAAGTCAAAAATTTCTACAAGGAACCATATGGCTACATTAATGGGAAATAAACTTCACACAGGTATATTTTTTTAATAACATTGAAGTGAAGAAATGTATGTACATGGCAGATGGATAAAATTAAATGTAAATGGCGGGATGAGAATACCCCTTCAAAAAAGGAAAAAAATTAGATAGGAAATGCTGTCTCCCATGGATTTTGAATATTTACTTGCATATGGTCAGAGCAAAGTATTCCAAAGTGTGTCCAGGGTCAGAAGGGGTAAACCAATGTTAGTGTTAGTAATGTTAGAAAACATCTAAGCTTTCAGCACCAAGGACAGTTCCTGGTCGCACAACGTGTTCTTCTAGGGGCTCTGATGTGTTCTCTCATTTAGGATCTAACAAAACTGTTGTATTTCTAACAAAACTGTTGTAATTGGACAGTAAACATCTTTCTTCCTGATTCTCCAGTACAGTAGGAAAAAAATTTGTGTTGCTTGTTAGTGGCCACTTTGTAAGGATTGCCAGGATAGGGATGGACGCAGTGATCTTCAAATGCATTATTACCAGTCCAGAAACATCACTAAAAGGGTTAACATAAAGGTAAATGTACAGAAAGACATTCGCTGCACATCACAGATATCAACAATTAGTTGACAAGTGAATTTCTGCAATAAGATATAGTACAATGACCATAGTGCACCGACACAGAAGATACAGGTCACCCTCCATGGATGTAAGATGCCTGCGCGCCGCTCTAAGCACGGCTAACCTGATATATAGCCTGCAGGTCTCTAGGCAACTATTCAGAGGGTTTCTAAGGAAGCCAAAGGCCCGAGTGATAAGAAATTGGTCTGTGCTGGAAAGTTAGAGACTTGTGTCATCTTCATGAATATAACATTCAATTTCCTCTACAAAGAGAGAAGCAGGAGGAGGGGGAAGTGCAGAGGCTATAGAGAGAACAATAAAGTGAATTTGGAACAAGTGCTATTTGGGGAGGTACTGGGAATCCAGTTACCATATCTGTAGTAACCTAAGAGCAGTCCGGCTTATAACATGCACCAGCAGGTCCACAAATATATAGCAGGAGGACGTGTGGCTGTGTCTTATGATCTGCATAAAGGAAAACCTTGCTAAGGGAAATATCATTTCTATGATATTTAGCCAAAAATGGCTAAAGATATTATAAAAAAAATAGCAAATCCAATGCATCTTCAGAAATTCCAAATAACACAGTAGAATTTTTAATAGCAATACTGATTGACTATTTAATTGGAACCTGTCTGATTGAAACTTCAATCCAATCTGCAGGCAGCGCATTATAGAGTGAGGGTGCGTTCAAACGTGCGTTTTCAGAACAGCCGAGAAGAGATTTGCCTGATTATTTAGCTGTTAACAATGTGTTTACAAAACACATGTGTGGATGTACATGTTAATGCAAGATTAACAAACGCATGTGTTTTGTAAACACATTTTTAACAGCTGTCAAGGGGGCTGCCTTACAAGATAGCTAAGAGGTGTGGTTTTCCTTATCCAATACTGCAATACTTATTTGCATATTTCTCAGAATCTCTTAATGGAGCATCAGTAGCTATAAGTCTCCACACGCTTGCAAGGCAGCCTTAATTAGCAAAGTCCTGTAAGGAGAACCCCTGATTAAGCTTTTTACCCGAATTATTTCAGGGGGGGATAAGTGGCTGTAAGTAAAGTTTTATATTTAAATTTTATCTCCATGTAATCCGTACATACATCTTTTCATATGAATAAATTTACTATGGTACCAGGGCAGATTTGGTATTTCTGGAGCCCCAAGCACAGTTATGCCCCCCTCCAGATGCACGCTTTTGCTTTCAGTGGCAGAGAACACAGCCTATAGCTCCTGGTTTTGCCATCTACTATGATATGTGCATCACACTATAGTGTAGGATTGCCTTCATCTTTGGGGAAGTCTCCTCACACTGCTGTGTCCTTTGAGTTCTATATTACACTACTCTCAGCTCCTCCCCTTTGCTGTTATACCTAAACAGAAGCCAGCTACAGCTCTTCAGTAGATGGGCGGGCTGTGTGCTAGTGAGGTATGATATTTAGCTGTACTCGTTGACAGGTCCTATTTAAGTCTCCTGGGCTTCGGCACATTTGTTTCTTCATAGATGATAAATGACTGGATAAATATAAATACCTCTTTTTCTAATCCATCTTTTTTTTTTTTTTCATCCCGGCTATACGTTCTTGTTAATTGTCCTAACATTTAGTATAAATTTCTTTCTTTTACGTCACTTCTCTAAAAATTCTTGATTGCTCCTGGCCCATACATATAATCAAACCTAATTATTTTCCCTACAATTCCCCGTTAACCATTCATCGTCAGGAATGAAAACATTATCACAGAGCAATTGAAGAAGTTTCATTGATAACAATGGTGCCCTGTTCGTTCAAACAGTCTTGTACACTACGGATATAATTGGAAGAATTGTAATGGAAAAATGGAAAACAGGGGTTATTGGTATCCAAGATATTGGTAATGAGCTCGGAAGAGAGAAAGTTTATGAGGATGGTGTGGACGGTATAGATGGGAGGTGAGGAGAAGGCAGCGATGTACAACACACAGGCTAAATGCTGCCATTTAATGAGATACTGCAGCTAATACGGAGGGAGGAACAGATGAACAGAGCGCTGAAGGGTGAGAAGGAGACCCCTGGGTGACTTGTTCTCTAATGGGAAGACATAAAGGCATATGAAGAAGGGCATAAGAGGGGTCACTTTGAGTTGAAGCAGTAGATGCTTAATGAAACGTAGATGGAACACTAGAATGGTCTTGATAGAGACCAGTAATAAGATATATAAAATACACATAATGATCAGTGGCAGCTGCAGCGTCACCCGGCAGATCAACTATAAGAAATTAGTTCTAAGTATAGGAACTCCATGTCCACAAGCATGCAAAAAACTATATTAGAGATGCTAAGACCCTTAAAGCATATAGTTTTCTTTGTAAATTGAGAGTGTGTTGTGCTTAAAGCGGTGGGTCATTTATACCAAACTTTACATTTTTTTCTGTAATGACTGCAGAGCCCCCTCCACCCGCCAGAAGCCAGCAGGACACAGGACACGGGCCAGAAGCCAGCAGGACACGGGAGTCCAGAGTTCTGCTGCCCTGGGTCACGTGACCTGCAGCAAATAGCAAACTTTGCACCAAAGTGTTAGTAAAAATGGGTAAAGGGGAGGAAGCAAACGTTTGGCATCTTTTGCTAGTAAAGATTTTGTTCAAGGCAATGGGACCATAGATCCATTGCACAGAGTAGATGGGTGATTTGATTGTTTGCTTATGAGCAAGGGTGGTTCATATGTCACTTAGCTCGGCCCCAGAGCAAAACTATCTGACTAGTCAAAATGCAGAGATTATATAGGGATGTCACTGTACAAGGACAATACACACAGTACTGTCACAGTACAAGGATAATACAAACAGTGCTGTCAAAGTGCAATGATAATACCCCCAGTGATTTTGAGGTGCAGGGTAAATACACACACAGTGATGTCAGAGTCCAGGGAAAATACATCCAGTGATGTCACAGTACAGAGATAATGCACATGCTGAGGTCACAGCACAGGCATAATACACACAGTGATGTCACCGTACAAGGATAATACACACAGTGATGTCACAGAACAAGGATAATACACAAAGACAGGGGTGTAACTACAGCGGTAACAGCTATAGCAGCCACTATGGGGCCCACAGTGTTATGGGGCCTCGTCATCTGACCTGACACCAAAGAATGGAGCATGTGCCCCATTATATACATATTATGCTACACATTGTACCACATATTATGTGAATGTGATGTGTGTATACTGTATGTATATATGGTGTATGGTGTGTATATACTGTATGTATATGTGTGTGTATATGCTCTTTATGTTTGCGTAAATATGTGTGTATGAGTGAAGAACTGTATCTTTATGTATATAGGCATATTAATGTGTGTGTAAATATAAATTTTATAGGGGTCCCATTCAGAGGTCTGCAATGGGGCCCTGATCTCCTAGTTACGCCCTTGCACAAAGAGCTCTTACAGTACAGGGATAATACACACAGTGATATCACAGTACAAGAATAATACACACAGTGATGTCACAGTACAAGGATAATACACACAGTGATGTCACAGTACAAGGATAATACACAGTTATTTCACAGTCCAGGGATATTGGACACAGTGATGTCACAGTACAAGGATAATACATGCAGTATTGTCACAGTCCAGGGATACTACCCTTGTAGTTACACCCTAGGCAAACCCCATTTCCATACACTTTGCATTACACTATTTAGATAGCGTACCATGGTGCCTTTCTGTATTGCAATTTTTTTTATACTTTTATTATTAGAAAGTTGCATAATGAAAATAGTATAAGGAGACATGGCTGACCTGAGAGTGAAGTTATTACATATAATGGGGCTCATTTACTAAGGGTCACGCTGCTTAATTTAGTCAGACTTTGCACCTTTTTGGGGGATTGCAAGGCTTGCACAGTTATTTAACAAGTGTCGGCACTGGGATTTTGGTGCACGCAATCGTTTTTTCTGCGCGTCAGCGCTGGCTTCCATGCAACACAAATTGGGTGCGATCTGACTGATTCAGACTGAGCGGGGGATTTAACTTTCAAATTGTGTCTCAAGCCTATGCACTTACATGTACCACTTAAAAGTGGTTCCTATAGGGTTAATATCAGCCTGGAGTGATGCTGAGCTCAAACCCTGGAAAGCTATTGGAGGAAAAATAGTCAAGGTTGTTACATGTATCAGTCTTGCACCAGGGAGCAATTGGTTGCCAGGAGACCTGGGGTGCAACATTTAACCAATACTGATACCTAATATGTGTTACAAACCAATACAATGCTGTGCCTCATCCCAGTAAGGCAACCACTAAGTGTTATAACCTCTTAAAGTGATCATAACCAAGAAGCTTTTGTAAGTCTGTATCTGCAGTTTTCACCTAATATATTTGTCTTCTTTTGGAAGGAACCAATTGCCTCCCTACAAATAGGTTTTGTTCCTCCACACTAGGACATACCCCTATGTTAAAGCCAAAATAATTTATGATCAGTAGGATTAGACATTACATTACAGTGTTGGACTGCTGGGTGATAATCACTGTTTCTTTTCGCAGTATCCACCAAATTGAATTTATGACCAATACGACAGACATTTGCTTTCAGTCTGTGCCTATAGAAATGGCTGATTCATCTGCTGATATTTTGGTGCTTAATATCTGTCCAGTCTATCTGAGCCCTTAGATATAGAGTTACTAACCTAAATCTTGGCAATGGGTTTCTGCTGCAGGCTTCATGGCTATGATAGACATCAAATTGCAGCTTAGCTTACAAGTAGAGATGAGCGGACCCGTAGTTTTAGTTCGGGTTTGGCTAGGAATGAACATGTCCTCCTAGCCAATCATAGCCAGGGGTGTTCATTTTCTGGATAGGCTGGTTGACTCCCAATCTGTTTCGGTTGTGTAACCGAACCCAATTGCCGAACTCAAAATCAAACTAAGGGTCCACTCATCTCTATTTAGAAGGACTGCACTTACAATAGCAGTGAATTCATTAGCCCTTGGCCGGAGCACATGGTAGAACATTACCTCATATATCATCAGATAATTTGACCATCCTGAAGCCATCCCTTGTGTCAGTTCCACTCATTGTAATCTTGCTGTGTCTTATTTTTAGATTGTTTACAATGTGTGTGATAAGTATTGGTGTGACAATTCATACTGGCTCTTGGGGGCACTGAATTCATAGCTGGACACAGCTGGATAGCCATTGGCAAAGGCACCATTGAAGAGTCACTTCTGAACACCAGATTTATTTATATTCTCTAGTTTGGTCTTTAGACGTAGGAAATGTAGGGCGAGGACTCCTGGAGAGAGTGTGTGAGGCCAAGTGATAAGAAATCCTATTCTCTAGATAATTACATACTGTGCCAGTTGAGAGGCAACAGATCAGATATATTACATGTACAGAAAATGGATAATGTGTAATGCAAGGCTTGTATGGGCAATCATTACTCTTATAGGAAACTGTTAGATTGACCTCCACAAATTTTCTAAATAAGCCGGGAGCAGGAACAGTGATCAACTAAAAGAGTCAAAAGGGGCATAACGTGCGCTATCAACCGGGCCCAACAGGCTTAGGGGCCCCATAAGGTCTCTTTCCCATATGAGGAGACTAGTACTATAAACCATACATTATAGTCGGGGCTTGGCACAGACTTGGCACTGGGGTCCATCAGCTACAAGTTACGGCACTGGTCAGATTGCATGCAACACTTTGCTTAATGTCCATAATGAACAAAGATTTGGGGTATTAATGTCCTACCCATAACCTCTATGTGCATATGATACTTTACATAGTTCATCTCAATACACAAATCTGATAAACATCAGGGGCTTGAGGAGCTAGTGGACTATTAACAGCAGGGATACCACAGACTACTTACCTACTCTTGCCATATTTCTTCAGTGCCTCTTGGTCTAATAGTGTAGCAGATATATACTTTCAATAAACCTGTCAGGTAAGTTCTACTGCCCTATCTGAGAGCATGATGGGGATGAGAGACAGAAACTGAGCTATATAGGTTTATATGATTTATACCAAAGATTCAGAGGAAATCCTGAAAGGACTCCTCACGAGACACAGAATGAGTCCTGATTACCCCACCCACATACAGTGATTGGCAGCATTCTGTGTATACACACTGATACAGGGAGAACCATCAATCATTTGTGCACATGTATCAAAGGTTTTGCTTGCCTTTGTCTTTATCGTTTGTGACTTTTCATGGTGTATCTGCTCATTTGCGCCTGTCAGTCTCCCTTCAAAGTTCGCCAATGTCTAGTTTTATGCAGTGTTCCCTGAGTTATCACATGAATTCACATCTGAAAGTTTCGACAAAAAGTAAAAAAAAGTAGCACATTTTGGTGCCAAAGTATGGCTGCCCCTGACCAGGCGTAGAAATTAGGCTGGGTTCACCAATCTCACAACGTATGGCACAGATATGGATACGTCACCCGGGGACCCCCCTGAATGAGTGGGGAAGAGTGGACATCGGCAGCAGCCGGTGATTGACTGCTGCCTATAAATGGGGTGTTCCCCCAGTAATATGGGCAGTGACATCACCAGGCTCACCATCGGTGAGCAACATATTTGCTTGTCGGGGATGTAGGGAGAGATGCAATAAGCTGCATCCCCTCCCCCAAATGGTCTATTGCCTCCGCTAAGCGCATACATCGCTTTGGCGAAGGCTGCAGGATGAAAAGATGTAGCTTGCTATGTCTTTCTATCCTGCACTTTTGAACATACAGGATGTTTAGTGGTCAGACAGAGGTAGCAACTATGCCTCCGTCTGCCAGTACTTGTGTAAGCTAAGCGTAAACGTCGGGTACGTAACCCAGCCTTTGCTTAGAGCAGATTGTGACTTTTGGAGACTTTTTGCGACCTCTGTTTTAAAAAGTTGTAAATTCACTAAAGACCAAACACAACATGTATCAATAAGGAAAACCTGATAACATGCATCTGACCAACAGAAAAGCCCAAAATACCAGATGGACAGACAAAGCCAGACTTATAATACAAGTACCCCACTGTGTGTGGGGGTGGGGTAAGCAGGACTCCTACTCTGTTTCCTAGGAGTCAAAATTTACTCTCCATAAATCCTGCTCCAAATCAACTCAGCTTCTATGCCTCTAACCCATATCCTTCTCAGAGATAGGGCAACAAACTTCTCCTGACAGATACATCGTAAATAGGGCAACATGTTGATCTAATCACAAGGGACATCCACTATGCCAAGAGGAAAGACAGCTTCCCCATCATCATAATCAGGGATTCTTTAAGAGCAGTGAGACTACAGATCTCAATGCTACAGGATATTGTGATGGTTAAGACAATGGACAAGTCCTGTAGGAGCTTGGATATCTTTTATGAACAAAGGTTATGGGAACCAGGTTCTTGAGATGGGATTATGATCCTGGTATTTATTCTGGTGGCCATATATGGGGAAATAAGTATTTATTTTCCTTCTATGGGCCAGCTGACATCAGCCTTGTCAATTTTTATGCCTTCTTCTGGTGCCTGTTTTGCTATAATATTCAATATAATTTAAAGGGGTTATCCGAGAGTAGCAATAAATTAGGGATGAGATGGTAATAATTGCATACTCAACTCCTCCATCACTCCTGCATCGTGGTCCATCTGATCCGGGCCCGTTTGCTTACAGGGGCACGGAAGCTGCGATCGGGGAGCTTCCGGCCGGCTGGCCACTCCCATCCATCACCATATCCCGGCACCTACAATGCTGAGAGACAGGGATGGATGGGCACGGCTGGCAACCTCTGCCAGACGGAAACTCCCTGAGTGCAGCATCTGTGCCCCTGTAAATAAACAGGGGCAGGGATCAGACCGAACGTGGCGTGGGACATCAGGAGCTGGAGGTACACGTTTATTTTTTTTTTTTAAGAGCCCAGTCCCAGCCCGTCCCTAATTTATTGCTACTTTCAGATAACCCCTTTAATACTGTATATCTTACTATTTATTAGACATTGGGGTAAATTCATTAAGACTAGTATTTAGAACAGTGATGGGCAACCTTTTGAGCTAGGTGTGTCAAAATTCGCCAAAAAAACGAGCATAACTCGGGTGCTGTGTCACCTTTAGGAAAAACCTAATTTTGTAATAACATGTCCAGCAGCGGCCTCCCCTTATTAATAACATGTCCAGCAGCGGCCTCCCCTTATTAATAACATGTCCAGCAGCGGCCTCCCCTTTATTAATAACATGTCCAGCAGCGGCCTCCCTTTACTACTAAAATACCCCTAGCGGCCTCCCTTTACTACTAAAATACCCCTAGCGGCCTCCCTTTACTACTAAAATACCCCTAGCAGCCTCCCTTTACTACTAAAATACCCCTAGCGGCCTCCCTTTACTACTAAAATACCCCTAGCACCCTCCCTTTACTATTAAAATACCCCTAGCGGCCTCCCTTTACTACTAAAATACCCCTAGCACCCTCCCTTTACTACTAAAATACCCCTAGCACCCTCCCTTTACTACTAAAATACCCCTAGCGGCCTCCCTTTACTATTAAAATACCCCTAGCGGCCTCCCTTTACTACTAAAATACCCCTAGCGCCCTCCCTTTAAATATAATATAATAATAAACTTATATACTTACCCAGTGATGTCTTCTTCCCTGTAGCTTTACTGGCAGGTCAGACGATAATGGCGGCTCGGCTCCTCCAGGTTGCACCGCGCGCCTCGGGTCACGTGACTGACGTGACCTGACGTCAGGTCACCTCAGTCACGTGACGAGCAGCGCGCATTGCAGCCTGGAGGAGCCGGAGGAGTTGCAGAAGGTGGGCGGACCAACGCGGCGCCGGACAGGTAAGCAGAAACACAGGGACGGGGGCGGGACATTACCACAGGGGCAGCACATTACACAGGGACATTAACACAGGGGGAGCATATTGCACAGGGACAGAAACACAAGGACGGGGGCGGGACATTAACATAGGGGTAGCACATTACACTGGGGCAGCACATTACACAGGGAGGGGGGGACAGCGGGCGCTGGGCGGCCGCGTGTCAGCAAAAATGACTACGCGTGTCAGTGCTGACACGCGTGTCATAGGTTCGCCATCACTGATTTAGAACTTAAGAAAATTTGCCAGCCTTCTGGAGCCCATATCAACGAAGAGGCTCAGACCTCTTAGAGAATGTGGGGCAAACTCCACCACTCTTTTGGTGCAGTAAAACTGGAGTAGACTATAGTATATGTGACAGCCTACGCCCGCCCCCTTTCCACCTGTTCTTCAACGCACACATAGATCAGAGGTGATCTTTATTCACCCATGGCAAAATAAGGTGCAACGTTTCAGCTCATCCATAGAGCCATTATCAAGTATGCTTGATAATGGCTCTATGGATGAGCTAAACATTGCACCTTATATTGCCATGGGTGAATAAAGATCACCTTTATACTTACTGGAGTGCTGGCTCATTGCATGTTTTTGGATATCTGACCTTACAAACCGGTGGATCGGGTTTGTTGGAGGCGTGCACCCACCACTGCTCTTGATCCATTACACTCGCTGTGCTGCTCCACAATCGGACTGTTTGCATACATGTCAGAGGAAGCCAGAAACTGATGGGGAGATTCATGTGGTTTCTCCACCATTATGAATCTCTCCTAATGTTTCTTTCTTTAGAGGTCTCCTGCTTGTACGACAATACTGATTTTAATGACCTCTGAGCTGAGTAATGCTTTATTTCTCCTGTAGAAGAAATGAACTGTTGCTGCCAATTCATATGAAAACTACTGCTGAGCACTATGGTAAAATTCTGTAGTTCACGGTTACATAAATTGCGACTGGTATTGTTTTACCCTTGTTTACATTTATGTAACATCTGGAGGCTGCAAAATAATTCAGCGGAAAAACAGCAGTGGAGCACCAGGTGTGATCTCCATAGATAGCAAATCCTTTCATTTGAACAGATTATTACCTTATAGTTAATGAGGTAAACCCTTATCCATATATGCCTCGCTCATCAATATTACCTTAGTTTATGGTTGCCACCTTTATCCCTCTCCTTCAATCTCAATTGCTATGCTTATTTAACCCCAGACAAGTCAGGAGGCGCTTCACAACCTTGGGCTGGCAGGTGCCAGGATGGCAGAAAGTATTTTTTATAAATTGATAAATTTCCCTATGTGACAAGCCCAATGGTATCATTGTAAAAATCTGTATTTGCTTCTGGAGATTGTAACGTATTAATGTTTATTTTGTCAGAATTCACAATAGACCTAGATTTTAGTGATGTCCCAGATCTGTGAGCGTGTTAGATGTGCACTCGAGGGAGGTGATGAGAAATATCCGCTGTGGCATCAATTCTGTCAACACTAACTACTTATTTAGGAAAGGGAGCTGTCAGAGCTAACCGAGTGCAAAGAGAATGAAAAGATAACATCCTGATTCATAAACCATGTCACTTTACAGACGGGGAACGTAACAGTCACATTTTTTGGCATCGGTGTGTAGCTCTAAATGACTGGTCCGGGAAAATCAGCATTGTATAATTTGTGTCTCTGCTAGGAAACTACAACTCCCAGCATACAGCCTGAACGTGTCAGGACACACTGGGAGTTGTTGTTTCCTACAAAATCTGAAAATCCACTGCTGTAACTAGATTATCTATATTCTATTTGTATAAGAGGTTGTTTAGGATTTCCAAAATCAGCACCAAGCACAGAGGCATAATTTTGCTGGATACCATAGTAAAAATGTGTTCAATGCCCCTACAACTATAGTGTAGCTCACACTCACACTTTAATCAAACTAACAGTATGTTTTTGGAAACCGGAGGACCAGGAGGAAACCCATGTAAACATGGAGAGAACATACAAACTATTTGCAGATGTTGACCTATTACCTTACATGCAGTAAAATCAAGACTTAACCAGTGCTAATAAAAAGAGGGTGATCAATGGTTTAGTAGAATTTCTGTAATGGGAAAGGAAATGGAAAGGAATGATTGGTAGATAAAGTAAGTGGACCTTAACACTTAGCTGCCTCGTAAACCCTAGTGGTAAAGGGCAACTGGTCGACAATCTATTACTGTAAAAAAAAGTGCAAAGACAAGATAAGAATAACAGATATGAATACTTGCCAAAGCCAGGTCACAACAAAGAGGGAAAATGCAGTACAAAAACACAGGGCAAAAAAATAATCTGAACACGGGCCAAAACTCAGGTACCTGGAGACAGAGATCACACTGATACGGAGCTTTCTTAGAAACGACTCTGTGATAGCAAGTCCAAGTCCAAAACAATGATCGGGTCAGAACTCTGAAAATAGAGGAGCAAGGCAGTAATGTGGGGGGAGAGTGAACCTCTCAATAACAATGGGTTAACTATCGTTGGGCAGTGGTGTAGCTGCTGGGGACTGTTGGGTGTTCACACTGACAGTGTTCAAGAAAAACACAAAGATACAATCAGCGCCTCTTAGTGAATCTTAGTGAATCGCGGCAGACCTGAATCCTCGTCGGACACCGCACCTTGGGGATTGCGACAGGACCGGGTAAGTAAATGTTCCCCATAGTGAATCACACTATTATTTGAATGGACGTTAACCAGCTTGCTGATGGTTTGTGGGTAACAACACATTTTCTGAATATACACAAGTCATAATCCTGGAGGAGCGTTACTCTAGTGGGGGATGTCGTTGTGGGCTTCATCTATACATAAGAACAAGCATCTATATATACGAATACACAAGCTTTTATTCATTTGGTAACATAAGCATCCCCAGAAATAAACAGCAGTAACCATGGCTACAGAACCTTCTATATCTTCATCAAGTAATAGACAACATCACTGGTCTCATTGTCAGCGTACACGCAATGAGGTAATTCTGAGGCTGTCAGCATTCACATCCTATGTAATTGGTGTTGATTTCCAAGGAAAATAGAGAATTTATTATAACTTTTTATCCTGAAACCGTAGACAAAATTCCCAAAACTACCACAATCGGTGAAGATTCATGTCATATAGCACCCCTAAAATAGTATGTTTGTAACACGTATGCTACCAGTTAATGCAACATCAATCTTAACCCCTTAAAGGACATCTACCACCAGGATGAAGGATTGTAAACCAAGCACACTGACATACTGGTGTGTGCCCCCTCTGGTAGGGTATGTAATTGCAACCAATTACAGCTCAGCTTTCATTTTACCAGTGCTCATAAATATTTTAAAGGGGAGCTGTAATTGGGAAACTAAGCACATTCTTACTCTTAGGCGGCTTGATAAATCTCCATGTTTTGTTAACAAGTTTTCCACTGTAAGAGTCCCAGTTAAAGGGGTGTATGACCCCCTGTTCCCAGCACTCCGGTTAATGCTTTCAGACCCGGCGATCATATGACTGCCTGTTCCCAGTTCCTCTATTCACTGCATTGCTGTTCTCTAATATTCTGCTATTCTCAATCCTTGAATATCTGGAATAAAGCTCTATACCTTTTGGTTATTGTTGTTGCTACTTTTATTCTTTTTGTCTATCTATTTCATATCTATCTATCTATCTATCTATCTATCTATCTATCTATCTATCTATCTATCTATCTATCTATCTCATTTATTACATCTAGAGACATAATTTCCCAGTGTTATATTTCTCATATGTATGTTAAGCATTGGGTAGATTTACACTTTCATACATTTGAGCCAAACCAATAAACTAAACCTTTGACATTACAGAAATATGATATTAGCCTGTTTCATATCTGTGGACTCACAAGGGGACAATATCTAGATATGACCAATGAGAGATGGATGATAGATTTCCTCTATGTGCACCAAGATCCATCTGTGAAGTCATAGCCTGGGGGTAGGCTATTAAAGAAGGGTTATAAAGGGCAGCAGACGATTTTATTAAACTATGATGGGGTGGCTGCCTGACTGGAGATATCTGAATGTAATCTTCAGGCTCACCTTGCTGAGGGGCTATAGATAAAAGTATTATGTATTACCGTACGTTATATTAAGGTGCACATAGCAGATGTACAGTAGGGAAGGAGGCCCATCGGCATCTTCTCATCAGCTTCTTGTTGTCTATCATATCACTTGTTAAGGACTGAAGTAATGAAATCCTGGCTCGCAGTCATTAGGTGATTGCTGTGGGACAGAAATTGTGTGTTATTAAATGTATTATTAGAAAATGACTTATTGAAATCAGATGTAACAGAACCCTCTAGAGATGATGAGGACCACTGGGCTGCTATGAGCTTGGCATTGGGTTAGTCAGGAGATGCAGCGTACAGTCAGCAACGGTGGATGGAAGGAGATCAGGATAAAGTTAGGACTAAGGATGAGACCATTACATAGAAGTACAGATAAGCGGACCTGATGTTTGCATTCAGGTTTGGCTGCACAAACAGGACATATTGGGGCTTATTTACTAGGGTCCGCGGACCGCACTGTCGTCTGAATATCCATTTTCGCATTTTGAAGGTTTTTTTGTCTCACGCGATCAGATTTTGCCGCATCGACGCCGGCTTTCACGCGACACAAATCTGGGGGCCGGCCGTCAGATTCAGACAACGCAAGGGATTTAACATCTCAAATTGTGTCGCAAGACATGCACTCACATACACTGGGAAGAAGATGGTGAACTCCAGCGGACCTGAGCGGTGAAGCGAAACATGCAGGATATTGGTTGCACGATCTTAGTGAATTGCGCTGGACTTCATCCTCGTCAGACAGTCCGGATCAGCAATCGCAACAAGACCGGGTAAGTAAATGTGCCCCATTGCCAGATTGGCAGCCGAAAGCAAACGTTGGGTCCACTCATCTCAACATAGAAGCAAACTCATATAAGACCATTGCTGAGGCCTAATGTTGATCTTGTTTCCTAGGCCTAGAGTTGTCCTCTAAGTACATGACATGGGGATTTGGCCCTACTTGCTGTTCAAAAATTCTGATCTTCCACATGTTCACATTGTGGCATCATGTTATAATTATAAGCATATCTTTTGTGTGACTTTCCATAATAAAATCCAATTTTTACACTAAGCACAACACCCCACAACATAGAAGCAAATTAGAGAGCATGTTCACTTTCCCCTTTAACCTCTTAGCACTCCCTGCATGATCAGCAACCCCCTCCACAAGCATTTTGCGGAGGGCTCCAATAGGCCCTAACCCTGGGGTCTGAGCTAAGACCCCAGGGCTGCCCATAGTAAATGTCTGCAAAGTCCTGTCACAGACAGGACCTTATAGACATCAGCATAGTCTTACAGTTCTATTGCCATGCAGTACATCAGTATTGCTGGGTGTTATAATGAACAAGCAATCAAACGACTGTGGGACAAGTAACAAAAAATTTTCAAATAAATTCATAAATTAATTTTAAAAGCCCCCATAGCCGCGATTCACATAATAGTTACATATAAAATGAAATAAAGTGAAAATCACGATACAAACCTCACATATAAAGTATCGCCGTTTCCATAATGACACATACAATACCAAACGAGTACCAAACAAAATCACTATTAAACCCGCACAGCGTATAAAAATAAAAAAAAAAAACACCAAAAATTATGTTTTTTACTTGTCTTGTGATCAAAGTGATCAAAAAAAGTATCAGTACAAAAATGGTACTGTTGTAAAGTACAACATGTCCCACAAAAAAACCTGCTCTCAACCAGTTACGGTATATAGACCAATAATTAAAAGAGTTGGAAAATGGTGATGTCAAAATTATAAATTTTTTCACCACATTAGGCTCTATTCTACAAAATCAGTAAACCGTGTAAAATATAGATAAGTGGTATCGCCCCATTTGTACTGATCCATATAATAAATCTAGCATGTAACATTTAGGGTATACCCAACAATAAACACCAAAAAACACCAAAAACACCAAAAAATAAAAGGGAAAATTCACTGACAGAATTCATGTTTTTTCTACAATCCCATCCCACAAAAAAAAGTTAATAAATAATCAGCAAAAGGACACCCCAAAATAGTTCCAATTAAAAATTCATTGCATCTCACAAAAAATAAGCCCTTACATGGCAACATTAAAGGAAAAACAAATATTTTATAGCTCACTAAAGTACGCTCATGAACCAACTAAAAGCCACAAAATTCTATAGGGTAAAACTGTTTGCTGCATGACCCTCCTTCCCTACTGCACCTCACTGTGCACCCATACAACAAGTAACGTCCGCATGTGAGCTGTCCCCGTACTCGGGGAAAAAAACTCAAAATTTCAAATCTCATTAAAAACAATAATGATCCCCAAATTAAGTTATTTTTGAAATCACCTTGAAAACACAGAAAACTAATTTTGGATTTGTAAGTCGTGTGACTAAAAAATAAAATATCCAGACATTTTAAAAATGATGAGAACATAAAGGTGACATATGGGAAATGTTATTTAGTTACTAATTTTTCCGGTAAAACTATTTGTTTGAAAAAGAGATCATTTCAAAATTTGAAATGGGAAATATTTCCTAAAAATTATCAACAAAAACTTACCACTAACACGTAGTACAACATGTGACGAAAAACTAAAAATCACTTTGATAAAGACAGATCCCATTAAACTACTAGGTACGGTGTAAAATATCTGTTCTAGAATTATCTATTTAATATGAAATCTCCTTTAAAGTCGTGTGAAAAGGAGCAGAGAAGAGTCATGTTTGAAGTTTACAGTCATGTTTGAAGATGAGTGAAGTTTACAGGCTGCAGGGGTGTTACTTCAGATGCCCCTATCTGCAGTTCTATAGTACCTAGAAATATGTGTTATATTAAATATAAGAATCTAATCTTTCTTCAGGCTTTTGCCTGTATCCAGAACCGGAGAGTCAGTTGGAAATGCAAGCTCCAACTGGAGATGAAATAAAAGATCTAGTTTGTGCCTATTTCTTTTACTGTGTGTATCTCTGATTCTATCGTTTACAGAACCACAAGCCTGATGTGATCTGAAAGATGAGATTCCTATCAATTAAGCAAATTTCGAGGTACTATCGAATCCAAGAAATGAGCCTGCAGCCTCTAAAAGTGACTCTTCCCTGCTCATTTTTCCATGAGTATTGGATGAGATTTTTTTTCTATAGGTTAATGGGTTTGAGCTTTCACATTAAAGAGGGAATTCTAGAAAGGAAATACTGTACGTGAGGGGGCTGGAAGTTTAATAGGGTAAAATCTGCTGACAGGTTCCCTTTAAGAGGTTGCTATGTGTTAAGAATTATAACGTTTTCAAATAGAAGCACTGCATGATGCAGAAATGGGATTATGAATGTGTTATGTGCACCGGGCTCTATATCACCTGTACAGAAAGTAGAATGACTGGAAAGTGAAAGATATTCCTATATTCTTCCTCGCATTGCGCAGTATATTTGGTTTTTAACACCTTGGATTATCAACAACTCGCCATAGGGAAGTGAGGATAAATGATGAGGCTCTAAAATAAATTGCGTATTGCTTCCTGTGTTATGTGCTGGGAGAAAAATAGCAATGTCTAATAATAGACCTGTGTGCTTAATATGTTAAACTAATGAATATCATCCATCCTTCCAGTTGTTACATTGTATAAAGCATTATGTCCCCGTCTCAGATGCTGGAAATGCCTCATCTCTTTCTCCAGGATGAATAAGACTCCCTGGAGCATTGATATAAAGCACATACCTCTCGGATGCTGATTTTCTTGTAAGACAGAAGTTTTCTCAGTGAGAGAATATTCTGTGTCAGTACAGCATTACCTTTGTTTGTAAAAAGTGTATAAACATATAAAGAGAGAAAATCACGTCTGCTTTCTTACTGACCACCTCTCCACAGGTATTGAGGCTCAGATCTGTTTTAAAGTTTACTATCACATTACCCTCAAGCATATGTTGGAAAGGTTTTGGAAGAAATCAGTCTGGTAACGCCCCCCAAAGTCCTTCTTGCATCTTAGCATAATTTTGAAAGTTGATTTTAGAAAGAAGGAGGCCATGCATAACAAATATAAGAAGATTACCACGGTCACAGTGCCACGATCTATGAGTAAGTGTCCCTGGTTTATCATGATGGATTTTTATGGTAGATTTACTTTAATAACACTTTTAACTAACAATTAAAGGGAAATTCCATCTTAAACTCAAATCGACATTATACATTATCAGAACCTATAAAAACAAAATAGCATTCAGTAATAAGTGAATCATTCAAGATTTGCCTAGTTCAAGCTTCACTGAATGTCTCCAAAGTTTTGATTCGACTCCAAATCTATTCGGTCCGAAACAATGTTGCTTTAACCCCTTCCTGCACTATGATGTTTCTAAACGTCATGGAGATTGCACAGGTTCAGAAGCAGAGCCCGTGCCTTCCGTGGAGGAGCGATACCCCTTCTGACTGCCTGTTGGGTTCTGGTGCAGAAGTGCAGGTGTCAGCCTATGCATGTGCAGTATGCAGTGTATTCATTTGAACAAGTAAAAATATGTAAAAAAAAAATTAAATCATGTACTGTGTATATAGTCCATAAATCCCAACAGCACATTTGACCTGGTATTTGACCCAGTAAAAAATCTAGGCCAAATATCACCTGTGAGCCCTCAATGTGGCACATTGGGGCAGATTTAATTACCCGGTCCATTCGCGATCCAGCGGCGCGTTCTCTGCGGTGGATTCGGGTCCGGCCAGGATTCACTAAGGGATTCACCTCCGACGTCCACCAGGTGGCGCTCCTGCGCTGAAGTTCCCCGAGGCCCCCGGAATGCACTGAAGTTCACCGGCCTATACCTGGTGAAGGTAAGTGCGAGTCCCGCGACACTTTTTTTTTTTAATGCGCCGGTTTTTCCGAAACTGTCGGGTTTTCGTTCGGCCACGCCCCCCGATTTCCGTTGCATGCATGCCATGGAATAATACTGAAGGAAATCTGTCATCTGGAAACCACTTACCAAAGTACTTAGAAAGACGAAGATAACTCAGTACTCAGTTGGACACTCCGGGATCTTCTTCTTTTAATCCAACATTAAAAATATACAGAAGACATGGTACAACTTAGATCAATGCCATTCCATGCTCCGCGTCTTATTCATAATTACTCATCGGAGAAGCTCCAGGCATAAGTGAAATTACGGCTTCCTTTTTAAACAAACTGTTTTTTAAATATGTAATGAGGCCTTTTCCAACAGATTCTATATATGATAGACATGTACGGAGACATCACTGCAGCGCCCTGGAGGGCATGTTATAGCCTAGCCCCCAGAGCTCGCAAGGGCTATTGTAACGCACTGCAATTTCAATTCAATTCAAAAACTGGAAGCCCTTATTCCTCTTGAGAAAAATAATTCCTGAATCCCGATGTCCTTAGGAGTCTGCCACTGCTTTGGTAAGTAGTTTCCAGATGGTAGAATTCCTTTAAAGGGAACCTGTCATCAGAAATTGGCCTAATAAGTGTAGTGGCATCATCCAGAAAATCAACTTTGAAGTGAGATGTTAATTGGTTGTATAAAGCCATGGAGGTGGAGAGTTCAGTACTGAAGTCAAGCTCTTCCTGCCTTTGAAAACCTCCTGTGATTGGCATCATGCGCCAGACTTCAGGAGATCTGGCCAATGATGTCCCTGGACGCAGGACCATAATTACAGTGAAGGGGGAGTTCTAAGGGATTTCACAGTTAAACTCCCCGCCTCCTTGACTTCATAGAACCAATTTACATCTCTCTTTGAAGTTGATTCTCTGGATGATGTCACCGCACCATGAAACAGACATGGGGGCACATTTATTTACCCTTCCCGTTGATGCCGCCGATCTCGAATGTCCGACGAGGATTGTGCGCCCAATTTCCTGCATGTGTTGCTTCCACGCTGATGTCCGCCGGAGTTCACCTTCTTCTTCCCGGTGCATAGGAGTGCTGATTTTGCAACACAATTTGCTTTTTAAATTCTGCGGTTTGTCCGAATGAGTCGGGTTGTCCAACGTCCACGGGCCCCGATTTGTGTTGCATGAAAGCCGGCACCAATACGCCAAAAACCCGGGGCAATTCAGCGCAAAACGGTAAAAAGTCGTGAAACCCGACGAAAGTGCGGTGTTAGGGCCATTAGTAAATGTGCCCCATGATCTATAAGCTGCCCAGCTACGTGACAGCATACTGGTAGTAGTTTATTAGGTCAATTTCTGATGACAGGTTCCCTTTAAGGCTGTAAAAGCTCAAGAAAACACTAAATATGTTCATAGGGACAGACTAGTCAAGGAGATTCAATGTCAAAAGGGCTGAAGACTGATTTATACTGATAATACACTTGTATAACAGAGAAATTCAACTTGTCGTTCCAAGATCAATTTTTCATTTCTAATACCAGCTGCAGTTCTTCACTTTCTACTGTGCTCTTCTTGCTTGTAAAACTTCACTGAAAGTTCATCTAGGGACAGGGGCATCACAAAAGAAATCAAAGAGCAGCGTGTGAGACTTGTTCTCTGGATATCTATGTGTCAGTATAATAATATAAAAGTCATATTGACCTTGTTTTTAGGACCTTCATAAATGCCATCCAGAACATGCTGGAGGTCATAATACTGTAGTCACTGGACATTATGTAGACCACAGGCATTCCCAGTTTCCTTCCGTGACTTTTCGGTCCCCCTTTAATGAGCTCCCCCCCTTCTCTCCGCACATTATGTAGGTCACTACCTGGATTTTGTTCTCAGGAAATCCTCAGCTGATGAATCCTGAGGGGTTTTTCTTTCTGGTACCTGCCACGTTCTTTGGTGGGCCTTTTTATTTTTAGCTCATTCACAGCATCGGGAGGTGGTGGGGGGAGTGTTGGTAGAGGTGGAATAAAACACCCCCCCTCCCTCCTGAACATTGCAGATAAAACAAGTAACACAATGATCAGGACAGCCAGGCAAAGCCGCAGATTCTCCTACACTAAAGGGAATGAAGAAAGTCCATGTGCCATTCACAAGAACAAGAATACGGCTCATTGTGGTTGTCCCTGCACATGATGTGTGAATAGATGGGCATAATAATTTATTGATAAGGCTTTGGGGAAGAAATCAGAGTGGGGGGTCTAGTTCTTGTTGGCAGCTGCCATGATTTATACCTGATGCACAGAGCCGAGATATTATTGATGGATGTAGAAGGGACAGGCTCTGTTCAGTGTAGGTTGAAAAATGGCAAATTGCTACGAGCCAATTTCTATAACGGTGAAGCTCTTTCTACTTCGTGATGTGACACGTGCTTTGTTATAGTCATGGCACCAATACACAAGGAACAGTCATGTTTTGTTTGCTTTCCTTTGTTATATTGTGAGTCTAATGCAGTGGTTCTCAACCTTTCTAATGCTGTGACCCCGCAATACAGTTCCTCATGCTGTGGTGACCCCAAACCATGCAACTTGCAGTAAAAACACAGTAAAATTGCGGCTCTGATGGCTTTAAGCGACCCCCGGTTTTGGTCGTTCGACCCCCGCTGGGGTCCCGACCCACAGGTTGAGAACCACTGGTCTAATGGGTTGTTCGCATAAGCTAGTTCTTTGTATTAAAAGGTTGCCCACCAAAAAATGAGCAGAGGGTTCCTCACCATTGGGATGGCAGCAAATGTTCAATGATTAAAAGGGAATTCCCATGTCATAAGCAAATTACAATTGAATATATACCATTGTTTTATGATCAGTGGGGATCCAAGATCTTGAGTCCCTACAGATTGAGAGAATGACAGTGCTAGATCCTCTTCAGAGTCTCTACGGGCCACCCAGATGTGCAGCAGGCCCTATTCATTTAAAAGTCTCTTAGCTCCGGATCTTTACTCTGTAGCTGCTCTTGGGTCTGCCTAATTCATGGACATCTCAAAAGAAGGTTGTCCTTCAAATAATGAAAAACGCCCTAAAGCAGTGTTGGCGAACCTTTAGGAGACCGAGTGCCCAAACTACAACCAAAACCCACTTATTTACCCTGATGTGCCAATTTGCCATTTTAAGCAGTAACTTAGTGCTCCCTGTTCTTCCACTTCTTTAATTGTATCGGCCGCCTGAGGCCACCAATACAGTTGAAAGAAAGAGTACAAATTCATAAATTGCCTAGGACTGCAGGAAGATTTAATGGATTTGTTCCTGTTTGGTGAACTCTATCCTGGGCTGATGGCCTGAGTGCCCACAGAAAGGGCTCTGAGTGCCACCTCTGGCACCCGTGCCATAGGTTCGCCATCACTGCCCTAAAGCAATGCATGTTTTCTCAACAAGGTTTGCGTTTCGACACACAAATTCTTTAGATTTCAAGTACATGGAAACAAGATTTTTTTTGGTGAAAATCCCTGGGTTATTCATCGATTTCTATATTACATCAGGCCTAAGAAAATCAATACATGAAGGGAGATTTATCATATGCTGGCCCTCTGCTCTGCGCTTATGTCTATGCCAGGTCCTACCTCCAATAGAAATATGCGCAACAGGCGTACTTTCACATGTAAAAGTTTGGCTGCTGCAGAGTGTGCAGTTGTTGGTTAGGAACACCCTCTGCCGGGGCAATCCTCCACTGCCCGTAACCCCATGCCCCTTTATGCCCCCATGGCGTGGAGATGGTGTAAAGGAGTAAATAATCGCAATGGCTTTTGTTTCAGGGCTTCTACACCAGTTTTTTGGCATAGACGCCCCTGATATATCTCCCCCATAGTGTTGCTGGATGTAGCAGGGAGCTTCTGCTGCTAGCAAGATGAAATGCAGCAGAGATTTCGGGGTAAAAGGCATATTAGGAGGAAATGAGTAGGAGTACAGGCAATCCCTGGGTCATGTACAAGATAAGGTCTGTAGGTTTGTTCTTAATTTGTATGTAAGTCGGAACAGGTATATTCTTCATGTGTAACCTCAGGCAAAGTATTCTTTCATCTGTGACAACAGGAATTTCATAATTGGGAACAAGATTAACATTAAAGCTTCACTGTAGACAATAATAACTCTAACGTTGACCATCCTGGGGCTAAAGTTCAGCATCCAGAGAGCTTCTCCATTGGTCACAGTGGGCAGAGAGGTCTCTTTGGAAATAGGAGTCGGATGTAAGTCGGATGTTCTTAAGTTGGGGAAGTTGGAGAACGAAGCACTTGACTCTAATAAGATATATTAATTTACAGTTTTTAAGTTTATTGTAATCATTTGTACTATTGATTTATGCAAATATGTTGAAAAGTTATCCTATGCAATATCCCTATATGATGTAAACTTTCTATACACATGCAGGCTGGGTTTGGCTTAGCATGCAAGTGTTCTTAAGAAGGAGAGGAAAGTAAGCTTCTGGACACTTATCTTGCTTGTTAAAAATGTATTAGGGTAAAATTCAACATTCCTTATCCCTCCCATGGTAGGGAAAAAGGAAGAATGCCAGCACTTCAATCTTGAAGTTCTTTAGTAATCCACTTTAGTTCTTTAGCATTACTTAAACCTTAGTATTACAATACTAAGGTTTCGGCTGAAATGTGTCGATCACTATACTATTGTGTTTCCAGATGATGTTTTTAAACTGAGTTACAGTAAAGTGGATCACTAAAGTACTTCGAGAATTAAGTTTTCCTTTTTCCTCCAAATTGTGCTTCTGCCATGGGCTATACCTGCACTGCCTGAAGATTCACATCTAAGGCTGGGACTTAGCGCTACCTACAACTTCAACTCAGATTGCTCTTTGTTTTCAGTAGAGGAATTTTTTACAAGAAGAGTGGAGACTAGATTAAACACTACCGCCCATTCCAGGAATATGAGGTAGAAGGATATGGTCTTATTATAGTTAGCAAATGATAAATGTGATGGTGGAATTGATTTATACTCAATGGTTACACTATCCTATATTTTTGTTTCTCGTGGCACCGGTGATGACCTACCTCAAATGTATCTGCCTTCCGGTATAGAGTTATGCCCTCAGTGCCTATGCAGATGGCACAAATCTTGTACACAAAAGCGTGTTTGCTGGTCCAATCCCAAAGACTGGGCACAGTGTAGTGCAGTGGTGGCGAACCTATGGCACGGGTGCCAGAGGTGACACTCTGAGCCTTCTCTATGGGCACCCGGCCATTGCCCCGGACAGGACAGAATCTTCCTGCAGCCCCAGGAAAATTAAGAGACGCTGCTCTCAGACCACTTTAAAGCCACATATCCTTGGCCCTGCAAGAAGAGTAAAAAGGTGGTGGACAGGGGCCTTCTGCTGGACCCACAATTCTTCCTGTACAGAGGGAAACTGGAAATAATTTACAGTAATTGTCCAAATTTGCCCTCCTTCTTTCAACTATGTTGGTGTCCTCTGAGGGCCGATACGATTAAAGGTTGTCGAAGAACAAGAAGCAAGATGTTACTGCTTAGATTGCTGTGTTGGCACTTTGCGATGAATATGTGGGTTTTGGTTGAAGTTTGGGCACTTGGTCTGTAAAAAGTTTGCCATTACTGGTGAAGCGGAAGGGAGTAATTGCATCATACATAAATACATCTGCAAATAGTTTGTATGTTCTCTCCATGTTTGTGTGGGTTTCCCTCCGGGTCCACCAGTTTCCTCCCACACTCCAATCATACTGGTAAGTTGATTAGATTGTGAGCCCCATTGGGGACAGGGACTGCATACTCTGCGTAATCAGTGTGTATATATATAAAGGATTTATAATTATAATTATTATATATTTACTCGTATATACTCGATTATAAGCCGAACCGAGTATAGGCCGAGACTCCTAATTTTACTACCAAAAACTGGGAAAACCTATTGACTTGAATACAAACCGAGGGTGTGGTATACAGCCAGCCCCATGTAGTATACAGCCAGCCAGCCCACTGTAGTATACAGCCAGCCCGCTGTAGTATACAGCCAGCCAGCCACCTGTAGTATACAGCCAGCACCATGTAGTATACAGCCAGCTAGCCCCCTGTAGTAGACTGCCAACCAGCCCCTGTAGTAGACAGCCTGAGAGCCCCCGCTGATGCTAGGCATGGCTCCCGATTATCGGCGTGGCTCCACTTCTTTCTTCTCTTTGCTGTAATAGCCGGCACATTCGCAGCCATGCGATCTACAGGTTTGTGCACACTATGATGCGGCGGTCTCGCCGCTGATGACGTCATCAGCGGCAAGACCACCGTATGATAGTGTGCGCCAGCCTGCAGATTGCATGGATGTGACTCTGCTGGCTAGAGAGGAAAGAGAAGAAATAGAGAAGAAAGAAGAGAGAACAGGAGCTGCCAGGAGCCGCGCCGAGGATCGGGAGCCGCGCAAAGGATCCAGGCGCCAGAGGGTTAGTATTAAGTTTATTTTATTTACTGACTCACACATTTTTTGTGCTGAAAAACTCGGTTTATACACGAGTATATACGGTATTAAGTACTCGCTGTCTGCCGGACGAACTGCAGTGCTGTTCTGATGTTGGTTAGTTTCTACAAGCCCTTGTGCAGCTGGCCTAATGTATAGAGTCTCTGTGAGGCCGTGTTCTGCACCATAAGCAATATTTCTAGGGAGGAATTCCTCCATTATACCAGCACTTCTATTCCCACAGATTGTGTATGAAACTATAGCCCCCGGATGAAGTATAAAGCAGAAAATACAAAATTAAATTACTCTAAATTAATAACACAAATGGTCTCTTTACTGCTGTTTATTATGAGATGTTAACTATTTATGGAATGTTAAAGGTTAACAGCATGCAATTCTATAACAGGGAAGGAAATATGTTGGGAGTGAGAAAATTAAAATCTAAATTGATATTTCCAGCCACATTGGTCCCATAACACGGGTGATAACCCATTTTCACTGAAACTAAAGTCCTCTTGCAGAAATGAAATGGCTTTTATAATCCCCCAGAGCCCACATCTAGGAACAACCAATCATGTGGCTTCTTTTCCTGCGTCCTATAAATCACTCCGTCCCTCAACACCTTAGCGCTTCAGCTGACTCATCATCTTTCTGCTTGTGCACCTGCCCTAGATATTCTCAATGAGCTGCAGATGCCGCCTCCAATTCTTCTCACCACGGCCTCCCTGTCTCTATTAACCGTATACTATCCCTGGCAAAGATAATCCACAGGCTGAGCACCGCTACACATAAGTTATATAGAAACAAGTGCTGTCAGGTTATACATTGTATTTTTCTTCAATTTTTCTTCAAAAGAAATCAATAGTTCATGTGATTTTTTGGTTTGCCTTAAATCTCATAGCTGTATAACACAGGGTTAACCCAATGTTCCCTGCATCACAGCTGCATTAAGATAATGAGCCAAATCCGTCATAACTATCTTTTGATTTCTAAAATATCAGCAAAGAATCTTTCAAATTGCTTTGCTATATGCCCCCCCCCCCCCAATCACCCTTAACCTATAAACTTAGACAAAGGATTATTGCTATAAAACTACCACCATTGTAACCGTACTTATTCAATGTTTGCTCCTCTCTCTTTAAGAAGTGATCTTTTCTTTTGATTATCTAACACTTAAACTTGATATATACACAATTTGAATGGATAAGTCATTAAAGGGGTTGTCCAGAATGACATCTGTGCATTAGTTGTGTCTGGTATTGCAGCTCGGCCACCTTGACAATAATTGAAAGGAGCTGCAAAACCCTTCACAACCAGTGTCTGACTGGCCTATGCGAGTAGCAGAGGATTCTCTGGTGGCTCAAGTTCTAAACCCAATGATGAGCCCCACAAATTCAGCTGAAGAAGACCCAAATTGGAGGTTAATCTTGGGCTTTATGTAGAGTGACCCCTAGAATAATTTTATTTGGTGCGCCACACATAACCCAAGGACAGCTGTGGTGATACTGGACAACCCTTATATTAAAATTCGACAGAGATCAGTCAATGACCTGTCGATCAGCCGAGATAAGCACAGATTATGCAGTCAGGAGTAGATGACTCAATTGAACCTTCAGTAAATGGGTTATGAGTGAATGAAACGACACAGTGTACAGAACATATGTTAATGCTTCATGCTGATGGGTACAAAGGTAGGGATCTACCCACTTATCTCCAATTAATGGCATTTTCTAATGTCAGACCATTATCTGCCAGTCATGGAGAAGCCCTTTAAGGATCACCCTGGGCAGTGAATTAGCAGTGGTTTACCAGCAGTGGTTTCCTGTAATGGTGACAGTGACACAGATAATACTTCTCAGGTAAGAGGAGTATCTTAAGTTTGGGATTGTCTATTTTGCCCTCAATATTTTTGATGTCATATTCCAAAGTCTACAGCTATGAGAAACCAGTAATGTGGTGGAGGATGACAAGCATCAGCAGGTCTCTTAGCATGGCAAAGCCCTGAGAACAGCATGAAACCATCCAAATTTAATATATATTAACGGAAAGATAAAACTTCATAAATAGTGTCAATGTCAATTCTCTCTTTGCCCAGGAGAGTTATTTCAGGTTGCAGTTGCTAAGCTATATTCTAGTGTAAATTAATTGAAGGCTGAAATCTTTTGGGATCTTCTGAGATAACTAATGTCTGTATTTAGGATCATTACCTCACCTGTATGTGACTCTACTGAGAGTCATATAGTGTCTTGTTGTTGTGACTACTGTAAGTGTATGCAATCTTGTATACTGGCTGTTGTACAAACTAAGGACTCATAAGCAGGGGCGTAACTACAGGGGTAGCAGCCTTAGCAGTTGCTATGGGGCCCACAGTGTCAGGGGGCCCCAGTATCTGTATGTATATGATGTATGTCATCACATGGTATAGTATATATCTATCTATATATGTGATGTGTATACACTGTATGTCTGTGTACATGATGCATTGGTATATATATATGAGGCGTATATACTGTGTGTGATTGTAAGTCCCATGTCAGACTATAAAAATAAGTATATTTTTAGAGGGGAAGGGTGGGCCCCATTTAGAAGTCTGAATGTTCTCAGTTACGCCCCTACTCATAGGGGGTCATTTATCTTTAGTCAGGACATTTATGAGTGTATGTTCTTGGTTTTCCTGGGTTTTGAACTTCTTTGATTTATCTTATAGGATGATATATGAGGCAGCTTTAGTTCCTACGCCTGCTCAGGACTGGATTTTTTTCCAACTTTTAAACCACAATTTGTGCCAAAATTGTTACTTTTTCATAAGTCCACATCTGGATTTTAAAGATATATCATGTGCAATACTGAAAAATTCTTGTGCAGCTAACTTTGCTAGGCAAGTGGAATAGTCGCAAAACTAAACGCAAATACAATCTATCTATCTGTCTATACAGGCGGTCCCCTACTTAAGGACACCCAACTTACAGACAACCCATAGTTACAGACAGACCCCTCAGCTGTAAGATGTCTGTAATGAAGCTTTATTGATAATCCTTGGTCCCATTACAGCAAAAAATGTTTAAACTCCAATTGTCACTGGGGCCAAATTTTTTTTTTGTCTGGAACTACAATTATAAAATATACAGTTTCGACTTACATACAAATTCAACTTAAGAACAAAACTCCGGACCCTATCTTGTACGTTACCCGGGGACTGCCTGTATAAAGTTGCAAATATAAGTGAAAAATAAATAGAAAATCCTAGGATAAATGACTCCCATAGACTGTGGAGCTGAAGACAAGGTGAATGTTCAGATGTGGTTCTTGTGTATAACACCACATTAAGGAGGGATTCTACTCTATACATAATGCTTCTATAATGGCATTCAACCAACTTCAAATACATAATAATAATAATAATAATAATAATAATAATAGCATGAAACTGCAGGCTTACAAGTACACATTATAAGTTTACAGATTTCTATAAAAACGCTGTATTTCAACAAATATAGCACAAGTCATTAGAACTATATGACTTCTCCTTCTCCATGAGTAACTTGCAGGAGTTAAATATGTGCCATGCCCTCGTACTATGACATACTGTATCATATTTACAACAATTGCGTGTTTGCGTGGGTTTCCTGCGGGTCCTCCGGTTTCCTCCCACACTCCAAAACATACTGGTAGGTTGATTACATTGTGAGCCCCATTGGGGACTGGGACCGATTGGGCAAGTTCTGTGCAGCGCTGCGCATTGTGTGTGCGCTATATAAATAAAGGAATTATTATTTAGCATATTTAGTACTAGTCTGTGCATATGGATGGCTTAAAAACTCTAACCGACCTGCAGTGACAAAGCTCATTCTATAGAATCTCATGTAATTTGAGACCTTAGTGACTTTCTGTTTACATTGCTAGAAAGATGGAATTCAGCAACTATTACAGAGTGAAAAGCAGATCAGCAAGGAGGGAGGATGATAAGAGCCAAAGTAAATGGAAGTATTCTGCTCTGATTGGATATATTACAAAGTTTCTTGTATTCACCTGTCTTACTGATATAATCGAAGTTTGGCAAACAATAAGTTACCATTTAAGTCATCAAGATGACTAAAATGATCAAGTATATGTAGCACAGTATTTCATTTAGTAGATGCTATTTGTGAAGCTTTTTTAAATGTATAATTAATGAACTTACCTTCCTCCAAATACTTACCTATTCTAACTATTCATACACATCAGATATATGACAACTGAACTTGTCAATTTTGGTGGGACTGACTGATTTTTTATTTTGTATTTACCCCTGCCCCCAACATTCCCCTCCACAGACAGATAAAGTAAAAATGAAAGAAAATGACTTTAGTTGCCAAAAGCAATTATTTGGGGGGCAGGTTGATCTGTTGCCAGGGTGGTCTGTTCATCTGGCAGAGCATGCATGTGTATGATGGGGGGGTCGGGCATTCAACTCGTAGTTAAAATGTATGTCTAGCTTTCCAAATTGGCCTAACTATTCTGATTCTTGGGTTTAGCTACAGTGGCCAGATGTTAGTGAATGGAATCTCTATCAATCTCTAAAGACTAAATTGTGTTCTAATTATAAAATCATCAAGATTTTAAGCATATGAGTGCTAATGGTGAATCATCTGCTAACTATAATGTAGGAGGAATGGATTATGTCAAAATAACATTTCTTATTACCTGAAATAAATGCTAAGATGCCATATTTGGTGGGGATGCTCTTTGGTGTGACTAATCTTCAGAACTCTTCAGAAAGAAATGTGAACGGCACTTTTTTGAATTTGGTTTCCTTAAAGGGGTATTCATAGGAAGGCAAGATTCTTAAATATACTCAGGATAACAAAATAACACATTCTCTATTTCAATGTGATATAATTCCAACCTGTCCTGATCTAAACAATTTCGTTTGCCCAGAGATCTGACCCTAAATCTACTGACTATGATCTGGCAGGGCAGATTCTTCTCATGAATAGCTTCTCTTATCTGTACACTACAGTTCTCTGCTTCAAGCCCCTCCCCCCTCCATTACAAGACCAGCTCAGACAAAGGCACTTCCTGCTAGCAGGCTGCATGCAGAGTTACAGATAAGATAAGGTCCTTATCCAGGGGAGGGGGGAAATCTGTGTGTGTTATAGCTGAGATGTAGCAAAGCTGAAAGTGTGTGTTATAGCTATGCTAAATACTAACCCCTTCTGCTGTTCCCAATAATTAGCCAGGTACCGATTCGCACATTGTAATGAATGAGGAGGAATATCCTCTTATACTGTAGTATGGCAGTATATGGTAGGATCAATCAGACAACCTTAAGTTAAAGTACACTAGGAGGTCTGAAAAATAGTAATATAAATAAAATTTAAAAAGTTTAAAAAAAAATTATACTAAAAAACCCTAAAATTCAAAATACCCCCTTTCTCTCAGTCATATAAATATAAATAAACAGTTAAAATCATAAACACATTAGGTATCGCCGTGTCCCAAAATGCCTGATCTATTAAAATCTAATAACGTTTTTTCACGGGCGTTTAACCCTGTAACGGAAAATAGCGCCCGATGTCGAAAATGGCACTATTTTGCCATTTAAAAAAATATAAAAAATTCAATAAAAAGTAATCAAAAGGCTGTACGGTCCTAAAAAAAGAAGCAGTAAAACCGGCATCAAAAGTCGCCATAAATGACTTATACGTAACTTATTCACCAGACAAATGACCATTGCATCTAGAACGTGATCTTCTATTCTTCTTTTTGTATCAAAATCCACTGGCAGTCATTATCCGTTGTACATTTATAGGATATAAAGTAATTTACACTATAAGAAGACACTCATGTCTATTTTGTCATTCATGCACAGAAGGCCCATGGGGTTCGCGGCTGAACTTTCTGACAATTTTGGGATTTGTGCCGCTGTGACAGGTATTTAACAGGGGATTATGTTGCACGCGATCATATTTTGGCACAGCTGCAGCGGCTCTTATGCGACAGATATTGGGGAGTGGGCCATTAGATGCGGGACTGAGCACGGGATTTCACTTTCAAATTGTGTCGCAAGATCAAGCACTTACATGCAACCAGAAGAGGTAGGTGAACCGAGCAGTGAAGCAACAGATGCAGGATATCGGGGGCACGATCGTAGTGAATTGGGGCAGAGTGCATTCCGGTTGGACAATCCACTTTTGGGGAACTCGAACGGACGGGTAAGTAAATGGGGCACATTTACTTACCCGGTCCAGTCGCGATCCACCGGCGGGTTCTCCATCGCTGATTCGGGTTCTGCCGGGATTCACTAAGGTCCGTGCGTCGATATTCACCAGGTGTCGCTGCTGCGCCGAGGTCCGCCGGAGTTCACCTGCTTTCTGGTGTATGTGAGTGCTTGATCTTGTGACACAAATGGCTTTTTAAATTCTGCGATTTTTCCGAATCCTTCGGGTTGTCCGGTGGCCACGCCCCCCGATTTCTGTCGCGTGAAAATCGGCGCGATTGCGCCAAAAATCGATCGCGTGGGCCACAATCCAGTGAACTACAGCGCAAAGCGGAAATATTCGGGAAAAACCCGACGGATTCGCGGCTGCGGACCCTTAGTAAATGTGCCCCAATGTGTTCCATGGTGTTAGGAATTAGAATCCATTTAACTTTCTTCTGCAATAGTAACCGGTTTCTGTCACCCCCTTTTGTGTTTTGGGGCACATAGTCAATGGCGGCAAATTCAGAACTGATCATGAATCTTAGTGCTTGAAAAAGTAATTTTTGCTACTTAGTAATTTTCTAAATTATTAGTAATTTTCTAAATACCTAGAACTTTTTTCAACTTTCTGTCAGATATAAAGCAGCAAGTAAATATTTAGGAAACTTGGACTGTCAAAAACTCACTTTATTAAATAATTGCTGTAATTGGACTATATAGTAAATGCTGCCGTTCTGTTTAATACCGCATGTACAAAATGACTGCCAATAGTTACGAATAATGCCTTGTTATATGCTTTGAAGGTCTAATACCGTCTTCCTGGATTGGTGCCTTAGTCCTAGTGGGCTAAAGTAGCTTACAAGCTTTCAAACAGTCCCAAATTTGCAAGGAATAACTCACATTATCAAAGATAACCCTGGAAAATATTATCACCATTGTTCTTTAGTCCACTAAGAAAGTGTATTTTCCTTAGGGGAATCTTAGGTTGTCTATACATGGTCAGTATTGGATCAGGATTATTCATCAGTATTTTGAAGCCAAAACCAGGAATGGTCCAAAACATGTAGCAGATACAGGTCATTCCATTAAACCTTTTCTTTGTGCAGGTTCCACTTTCGGTTTTGAATATACTTTTAGCATGCTCCAGGCGGAATGGAGTGGGGGTGGACACTTTGGGGTGGACACCATCTTCTGGGGTAGAAAAATTGGCAAAAAGTTGGTATTTGTTTAGTTTTCACACATGTGAATTTTTGCAGAGAAGGGATAAAAGTGGCTTTTCCGACTTTATGTATAGGTCAGGGTTTAGTGTTTGGTAATATTAGGCTACGATTTTGTAATGGGGGTGGGTTCCTGGTAAAAAAGATTTTACACCAGGTAGAAAAGATGGTGGCGAGATGCTTCAAAATTTACATATTGGCTTCTGTAAGGGGCTGAGCAAGTTAATGATTGATGATAGTTTCTGGTTTAGAGTTACCCTTGGTTTGCGCCACTTAGCTAGGAGGCTCCGCGGCTTGTGGTTTAGAGGTGTGGCTTACACAATTCAATGTTTCAGATGTATATGCAGAGATACAGTTATGGCCTACATATGGTTTATTTATGCCAAGGACTCTTGGCCACTAAAATGTTGACTAATAATTGACTATTATTGTTGTTATTTTTATGCTTATTTCATTCGATATTTTCCAGATTATATTTTGAAGACTTTTTAAATTAATGTGTGACCATCATCGTTCCAATACATAACTCGTGTTGTCGTATTACTTTACTTAGGTGTTGGTTAGATATCTTTTTATACCTTCCTTTCCCATTTTCCATGGCATAGTCATGGTGCAAAATACTGATCGAATTTTGTCTGCAGATACCCTTAGACTTGCAGCTTTCAAAATTAGGACCTTATGGTTACTATAAATTGGCTATAGATGGTCCTGCCCATAAAATGGCTGCAGATGGAGGGTCATGTGATCTCTATCTGTCCATCAACATTCGCTCTCAAGGTCCTAGCAGGGAAATTCAGCTCATGCTTTATTACAATTGTTGTCAAGTTTTCACCTATCAATAGATGGTCGAAGTAGGAAAAGGATGGAAGGCAGTGTGAGAATAGCACAATGGTGAGGGTCATTGATCACTTTTGGATGTGTATACATTGTTGGTATAGCATGCAATACATCATCCAAGGATAATATCGCTTTCTTAATATGTCCGGCTACTTTGATTCTGTATTAGAGCTTCCACATCCGCATTACATTGAATCCTAGAATGCGCAATATGCTATTCAATTCCATATAACCAATATCCAGTAGCCAAGGATACAATACAATAGAAGATAAATTACCCCTATTTCCACCACCATGGAAACCAGTAATATGGATAATAAGACTTAACCTGTCAGGAGAACTGGGGACAACGTCACTTTAAGAAAATTATGGAAAATGTTCTTTTTAGTAGCATACTATCAGCCTGTAGTCAGTCACGACATCACAGATGTATCTACGTACAGAGCATCTAAACAAGGTTATCCAGGTTAGAAAACATGAAATGCATCACACGCCATTGTCAGCATAGTACATTCTTGTGTGGGTTTAATAAACAGTCTTATATAAAGTACAATTCATACCACAAAGCACACTTGTGGTGTAACAGATTCCACATGCCATGCCGTGCACGGGCATAATTATCACCATTATCGGGTAGCACAATATGCAATCTGTGTGTATTTTACATGTATGCATAATGAGCAATCTGTCAAAAAATATACCAGCACGAAGGAAAACTTCTATGGTGTGACGCATGAAAAGGCTAAAATTGTGTATAAAAATAGTAATGAACTCTACAGCACTGATGCTGCCTGTCCTATGTGCACTGAAGATAAGACTATGTAGTCAGTGTACAGCGTGTAAACTTGGTGTACCCTCAAAATAATGTCCAATGAAAAGATAGAATATAAGCCCCATTCGTGACCCGTGCGTGACAGAGCGGAGAGTAGGACAGGAAGTATTTACTATAGTCCCTTGTTAATAAATTATTACATTCTGTCAGCGTACTACACGTCGAATATACTAAGAGGATGGAGCCTATTATTATGTCTGGCATGCAGTATGCAGGTGGGAGGTAAAATTATTACACCATTCTTAATAAATTCCCCCAACTGTGTCTGTTGTTTTAGAGAAAATTCTGTATTTAAAGGTGTTGGCCACTTTATCTTAGGGGAAATATATTAAATAATTTACCAGTATACCAGTAACATTTCTCCTGTCTTTAACCTCATCAGCGAAATATTCCTGCCCATAAAATGGCAGCAGATGGAAGATCATGTGATCTTTATCTGTCCATGAGCAACTACCCTACGATCATGATCCTGGCAGGGAAATTGTTCATGGAAAGATAGAGATCACATGATCCTCCATCTGCGGCCATTTTATGGACAGGAATGTCTGGCTGATGAGGTAAAAGACAGGAGGCTTATTATTATTGTGGCTTCACTTTACATATCAAGAAAGTGGTGCATTAGATAGATGTTTATTGGTAAATTAGCTTATATCCTACAAACTTACTCGCATGATATAAACATGGGGTAAAGTGGTCCAACCCTTTAATTGCTTACTTTTTTATGTACTAGGGTTATGGTGTTATGTTTGCTGTTACACTTGTTATGTCTTTCTACACCTTCTTGGTGGGACATATACCCAATCCCTACAATCTCCTGCTAGATCCAGGGTAAAAGCTGCGTCATAGACAGGCTGTTACCAGTAGGAGGTGCTCAGCACCTCCTACTAGTAACGCAAGTCTTAAAATTCCCCCCACTGATGGTCTGGCGCTTGTATTCACTAAGAGGCTACGGCTTTTTAGTAGATACCGGAGCAAACTCCAGAGGTTTCCAACTTGTAGACCAGATCGGAAGTGGCAGAGTTTTATGTTATAGTGTCCGATGGTTTTCCGGTGGAGACTATAGTAAATGTGGCGGGCTGGACTTTCATGCCCCTGTTGACCGTCCGCTCTCAGCCCTAATACCCCCAAAGTGGTATGCAGGTCTAAGAATCCAGAAAACTGGCAGGGACAGGGAGATTCTTGTGCCATAATGAATCTTCCCCAATGCGGCAGCCATAATAAATCTCCCTGCTATCTTTGGGCCTTACCCTTCTAACAGAAGATGATTTAAGGAACATGGCCTTAAGTTTCTGTGATGCACTTGCTCTAATATGAAAATTTGACTTCATTCATTTGCTTCAAACCTTTTACCTGTAATGTGAAAAATTTCCCCGGAGAACTCATCTGATAAAATGCGCTGAGGCTCCATTAATTGCTCTCCCTGACACTTGATAGTTAATTGAATAACCCCTGTTATATATTTGCTCTTGATTAATTTGGAGTGTGTGTTTTGAGAGAATGTGCCGTGCACTTCAATGAACCGCACACGGTTTGATGAGCTTTTTATTGAGCAGCGTTTTGCTTGTTTGTTCATTAAGCGACTGGCGGTAGTCTGACAGATAAATGCCATCGTATTCTGAGAGCCTTTAACCTCCATATCCAATGCAATGTTCTCCTCACTTTCCTCTTCATGGCAAGCTACAATGTGGTGACCTCTCCGCTATTAGCACTGACCAAGTCACATTTTATTTTGTCGTCTGGTTGGGTCAAAATATTAGTAACATTCAGGTCAAGCACTTGAGATACAAAGTCATTCTCTCTGCACAGTAGGAGTGGACACAACACTCTCATAAGATGGGTAAAGTGCGCTGTATTTGGAGCATATACTTTAACCTTGACTCTGATCACAAATTACATTTTAGTTGTTGCTTTCTCTGTATTTCATTATTTCATCTAAAGTAGGCATCAATCTTGATGTAGTTTTAGTAAAACATGACATTTTGGCAGCTAAAAGCCAGCCTCTAGACAATAGCATCACAGGAAAATAGTGATTGCAAGACACACATTAAAGATATAGTTGCCTCTTAGGCAAGGAACATAGGGGCCGTATATGAAGTTCGCTACGGCCACATAGCTACAGGTTAAAATAAAAAACTCTATACTTACCTCCTGCTTCTTTTCCCCGGCCATGCAACATCATGGTGTATGCACGGGCTGGAAGAGAATGCAGAGTCGTTGGGCTGGGGAGAAGAAGCCGGAGGTAAGTATAGAGTTTTTTTTTTTCCAGGGGCTCTAATTTGGGCATTTATGTAAAGGGAGTGGCCCTGCTGTGAACATTTTCATTAAAGGTGTGCCCTTCTGTGGAGATTTATGTAAAGAGGGGCACTGCTGTGGACATTTCATTAAAAGGGGGCCCCTGCTATGGAGATTTCTGTAAAGGGGGCTCTGCTGTGACCGTTGCATTAAAAGGGGCGCCCTTCTGTGACCATTTTATTCATGGGGGAAGGGCTCTGCTTTGGACATTTCTGGAAAAGGGGTTTCTGCTATGCACTTTTCATTAAAGGGGGGGCCATTATGGGTTGCGGTGGTGTCGTTGGGCGGAGGAGATTAGGCGTCAGGCACAAGGTTGGTTTGGACTTGGGGGACGGGGGGCTAATCATGTGAACAGTTGAGGACCCATGGGACACTTAAAGGAAATCAATCAATTTAAAAAAAAACTAGAAATACTCCTTTTCATCTTGATCCCGGCGCTGTCCGTCGCTAGTATTGACACGCTGGAATTAGCGTGGTCATATATTTCACCGCTTGGTCATATATTTCACCATTTGCATAGAAAATTGATATGACCTAATTAACAAACCTGCGCTTCCAAAACTAGCTGCAGAGAAGAGATTTGTAGATTGGTTTCTCAATGCTAATTATACTTTTTAAGAAAATATTATAGAGTATAACCATATACTAAAAGATGATATATAATAGATTCTTAAGGGGTTTGGGCTGTGAAAAGAAATGTATTTTAGACAATTAATATTGAATGGCATAAAAATCGGAATTGTCAAGTAAAGTTACACTGATCTCTCACTACTTTTTTACCCGTATAGTGGTCATTTCATACAAGACACAGGCGCATAGGTATAAGCAATGCATTAAAGGTATTCTCCGACCCAATTCTAGAGGTGGGCAGGAGGCCCATTGTAATCAGTGGGTTTTTTCAGACTTGCATTCTTTTTCACGCACACACGCACCATAAAAGTCTATGGAGATGCATCAAAAACACATTGCACTCTGAAACACATGCAAGTCCAATGCAAGTGCAATGCGTTTTCACTGATCAATTGCCATAGAAAACATAGACCTCAGTCCCGTGTCCTTTTCACATGTGTTTTGTGCGTGTGAAAAACACATTGAAATTGCCAAAAGAACGCGCGTGAGAACTGAGACACTATAAAACTCTGAAAACTGATTGAACTCTGATGAAAAATGTCAGTTTTTCGCCGACCAAACCCTGATAACACCCTGATCAGACTCTGACGTGATCTGCAACACAAGTGTGAAAGAGGCCTTACCCTGTCCACCAGCAAAGTTATTGAAATAGTTGGACAACTTTAAAAAAATAAAGCTGTACTGACCTCCGGTCCCGCCATCCCTTAGGTCCCTTCTACACTTGCGTTTTTCACGCGCGTCATCTGCGCGTGCTTTTGACGTGTAGAACTTGCATTGCACTCTGACCCATTGTAATCAATGGGCTTTTTCAGACATGTATTTTTTTCACGCGCACCCGCACATTTTTTTTTAACGCGCGTTTAAATCTCGGCATGCTCTACATTTCTAAGTCCTGTAGAGCTGAGTCCTGAGTCCTTTTAATGCGCGTTATTTGCAAGTGAAAAACGCATTGAAATTGCCCTGAAAAACCGAGACACTGAACAAACTCTGACTAAAAACTGATTGAACGCTGATGAAAAATGTCAGTTTTTCACTGACCAAACCCTGATCGCTCCCTGATCAGACTGATCAGATCAGGGGCCTTAGTGCTGTACGCCTGTTTGTTTACAGGGGCACGGCAGCTCCGCACCGACTGCTTCCTGCATCCTGGACCACAAACCTGTCCCCTGTCCCAATGCTGGATCAGTCAGACAACCCCTTTAAGGTTTTGCTTTTATATGTGGTTCATACTGTTCAGAAGTCGATTGAGTTGTAAAATAAATTACATTAACATACCAAATTTTTGTTGATTTTACTTTATATAGTAAGGGACACGACTATTTTTTTTGGCACGCTAAAAGATTGAATAGTTCCAGTATGATCTATAAACACATTGCAGTACATCTGGCAGAGGGCTGGTTACTGGTGTATCAGGGCAGCATCAGAGTATAACCTCCAGGGACACCATATGTTCTCATACTGCTTCTTACAGCCAATTGAGCTCTCATCGTACAGTATTAAATATGACCTTACAGTTTATCACAAAGACCTGTCACACCACTGCCAGATGAAAGGGATTTATTAAACAGGGACAACTGAGGCTTCGCAGCGCTCTCCAATGAGTCTGACATTCGGATATTTATGAATAATGTACCTGGGATAAAATGTAGAAATTCAAACTTTATACTTCTGCCTCAAGACTGGTTCCTATATACTCCTAAGAAGTTTTTTTTCCCATAAAGACACTGTACATATGCCCTGTTGGGACATATGGTCAACATACATCGGAGTTCTGCAGCCATTTGTCAATTCACATTTAATTAAGAGCAAAGAATAGAGCCAGCACAAATTAAACATTAAAAATAAGATGGCATCCAGACTGGCATTGTTAAAGATATTTCAGTATATTTATATATGTATATATGTTGTTGAAGAAGGTTTTTATACACACTTGCATTCAGGGCCGGTTCTAGGCAAAGTGGGGCCCTGGGCAAAACTAAAAGCGGGGCCCCAAAATAAAACTATTTTATAACCAGTCACAGTCAGCAAGAGGCTCCTTTAGTATGGTAAAACAAACTGTAATATGGGAGAATTTTATAGGAGATAGATAAATGATAGGGAGATTTATGGGCAGCATGGTGTCTCCGTGATTAGCACTACAGCCTTGCAGCGCTGGTCAACATCTGCAAAGATTTTGTATGCGTGTGTCTGCGTGGGTTTCCTCCGGGTCTTCCGGTTTCCTCCCACACTCCAAAAAATTACTGGTAGGTTGATTAGACTGTGAGGCCCATTGGGGAGAGGGACCGATATTTTCTGAAAGCAGACACTTGGCCGATTTTCAAAATTGCATCAAAAATTTTATAGACATAGGCGCCTTCATGCAATTTTGATTCAAATTGAAACATTTTATTAAAAATACTTAAAATTTGACTTTGATGGCAAAAAATTTGATCCAAACAGAAAATGTTTACCTTCACATCTCCTAAATGTAATACATGGACAAGTGTAGAGTTCACAAATGTCCCATATTGATATGTTCACATAAATAAATCCACATAATATCACTAAAACTGTAATAACTAGATATCTGCTTTTCAGCTACACATTTTTAGATAGTCACAACCTGCAAAATATATCAATAAAACAGAATAAAAAGTAAAGGTGCCATAAACCTATATCCTTTTGAAAGCAGACAACCAGGCGATGCATTTGGCAATTAACATTCAAAATTTCCTCTAAAATATGTACAAATCCAGAATACTTATATAAAGAAAATCTACTTTCCTAAAACAATATCACAAAATAAAAGGGAATACTGTTTTCCAGAATTATCACAAGCTACAACCATCTGTTATAAGTTAATTTCCTGCCTCTTATTAATCACTTTACATTAACATAGTTTAGGCGCAATTTTGGCGCAATGTTAGATTCAGGCACTTACATGTCATCCTGCTACAAGCTCCTCTCTGCTTCTCCCACATCCCAGAATGAGAATGACCCTCACAGCAGCACCCAGGTGTGTGACACCCAGCACCCAGTGACCTCCTCAGCAGGGGCTTCTCCTGGAGGGGATCCCCCAGTGCTGATCTCCTGCTGCACCCCTGTAATTCTGCTCAGTATTCCCCTCAGACACACTGGTGACACTGTGTAGAATTACATGGGGGACACTTGTCAGTACTATGTGCAACATTCTGTAACGTTCTCTTCTGCTTTGCTTTGAGCTCAGGATTCTGTAGAATGTTTTGTAAATAGAAGGTGATGAAGTGTAAATAGAGTCTGCAGCTCCTGTCTGCAGAGTATCTAATGACTGTATTATCTGTACTAGTGTCTGCAGAGTATCTCATGTCTGTATGATCTGTTCTAGTGTCTGCAGTGTCTGGCTGATCTTTGCTGCTAGAAATGAGCTGTTCTGCAAAGGGGCTCAGTGCTTTCTTCTCAGTTAACGCCACCTTCGGACTGGAGTGTTTTTGCGCCATTTTTTGCGCCTAAATTAAAAGTCGCAAATGATGAATATCATTAGATACAGCAAAACATCTGAATTGCTAGGATAAATGAGGGAAAGCTGGGTATTTTTGCTGCGCAGCTAGTTTGGCGTTTAGTCGCAAAAATGGCACAAAAACGGTGCGCCTGAATGAAAAGGCGCAAAAACAACAGAAAAAACGATTGATACATGTGGCCCAAAGTGTGTTCTTAGATAGTTCTGCATAGAGAAGGGTTAAAAACATGAATATTAGTTGATATTATTCCTTCTCAAAATGTAGTAACATATAAAGTGAATATTTCCATTATCTGTGAGGTGCAGCAGCTCCTGTGTGCAGCAAATGCTCCCTGCAGACTGATGGCAAAGAATCTGGATTGGGGGAGGTTAATTTCAGAGGGCTGTATCTCTGGCTCTGTGACACATAGAACCTTACTTACTTATGAAAGAAGAGAGTCTCCTCTTTTATATGAATCTAAATTTGTGTTTCTAAAATGTAGGAAAACGGAGATATTAACTGTTAAACTGCCGTTGGGAGTGATTTTTGTATATAAAAATGGCACCTGATATTCTCACTTTAAACCTAAATATCTCTGGATCCATGGCACCTAGAAACAAAATTCAAGATTCATTTGAAAGAAGAGATTCTCCCCTTTCTCCCAGGGGCCCTGGGCAATTGCCACCTTTGCCTACCCATAGCGCCGGCCCTGCTTGCATTCACTCTGCCATGTAGCTGTACGAGAGGTCCCACTCCAGCTGCAGAAAACATTCCCCAAATCACACTTTCTCCACTATCTTTCACTGACTTTGGTCAATGGACATGGGGCAGATTTATCAAAAAGTAAGAATGGTCTTAGTTAACCTATTACAGCTCCCCTTTGAAATATTCATGAGCACAGGTAAAATGAAAGCTGAGCTGTAATTGGTGGCAATGGGCAACTAAGAACATTCTTACTTTTAGACAGCTCTATAAATCTGTCCCAATGTTTCCCATCAGACCCAAATAAATTAAACTTGCTGGCATCACTAAAATAAACTGTGGATTACTTCTCCTCTGTCATTACAACATGCTCCTCAGCAAAGCTGAGTTTAGCCTTTTAATTCTTTCTGCTAATGAAAGGTTTGGTCACTGCAGAGTGCGCTTTCAGTTCAAATGCTCAGAAACATTCTGACAATGACAAGACAGATCTTCACTCTGTTCAGTGGGGAACTGGTGAGCGATTCTAGCTGTAGTGTTCAAATGATTAATGATGGAGATTTTCCACATTATCCTGTCCTCTCTTGCATTTGACTTTCAAGGGCGATCAGTTTTCTTGGGGAACTTGAATGATTTTGTGATGTTGTAAAGATACAATATTCTAGTAATCACAGACTTGGAATGACCAACTTCTCTTGCTATGGCTGAAAGCATCACCGCTTTGGCCTTCGCCCGGACACCCTGCTGCCGGAGGGTTTCAGTCACTTTGGAATAGCAAAACATTTCTGCAGTTAAAAAGAGTTTGTAAGATAATTAAGAAAATTAGCACCATGTGAACACCAATAGCTTACAGGTATCTGAAAGCGCTTTCTAATTTTGATCATTGTTCTTTTTCAATTATCTAATTAACATTTTTATTTTGTGTTTTAATATATATATATATATAGAATTTATGAAATAAGTTAAAAATACGTCAATTTTACACATGTTAAGTTATATTCACATAGGACTAAAATTGTGTTTTGTTTCATCTCCAATGTGTGTATATATATTATTACCGGTATATGTTGTTGTGGTATATATTATGTTACAGACTAAAATTGTCCTCTAGGCTTCTAGACTGAATGCTGAAACACTGCTGTTTTTGCCATCTTGTTGGACATTGATTTTGCTGAAAGAGTTTTTTTTAGTTGGCCTAACACTTGTCCTGATGTTTGAGAAGTGGTCCCACGGGGGTTATTAGTTGGACTGAAAGCTAGCTAGAGAGATAGTAAGCATGAAGTGGGAAAATACTGAAGCAGCACTTGTCTAATTCCTCCATTAACCCTTCTACTTCTAAAAATCATCTACTATCTAATACTTTTTTTATTTTTATTTAAATAACTTCCAACAAAGGTGACTATTTTCTTCAACGAGTCTCTAAATAAATACACTCTTTTCCCTTAAGACCATATTAGGGTCTGTCCCTACTCTTAAAACTATTGACTATAACACTAAGATGCAATACGCCTACATCATTAGCTTTAACCCCTTAAGGACGTAGCCAGTTTATAGCTTAAGGCTCAGCCCCATTTTCTGTAGTCTAACTTGCATCACTTTATATGGTTATAACTTGGTTAACACTGTTTGATTGTTGATTGCTTGTTCATGATAATACCCTGTAATACTGATGTGTTGCAGGGTATAAGCTGTATCAGCCTATGCATGTGCATAAACTGACACTGTGCCTTTAAGATGACATCACGCACGCCATTTTATAGGCACTGCCTGCGGACAGCCCTGGGGTCGTAAGCAGACCATAGGACTGACGTAGGAATGGTTGGCACCGAAGACGGCGCGGGGGGTGATCATGGGGCAGAGACCCCAAGAAGGCATTTTAAATGCCACTGCCGTGCTGATGTTAAACACCTGCTCCGATCGCGGGTGTTACACTGGGGTGTCGGCTGCTAGTAACAGCCGGTACCCCGTGTATTTCAATGCCAGCTCAGCTCAGATCCCAAGCTGAACCGGCATCAGCTCAGCGTCCGATATATCGGATATATAAATCAGTTTACACTGGAGGATCATAGACTGGGGTAGACGTAGTAAAACCGTCCTTAAATTAATCCATGCAAAAATAGACGGACAGTCTCATACTGATCCTAATTTATCAAAGCGTCTGATCCTGGATGACAAATAAGGTGTAGTATAGAGAGAGTCTACCCCCCCACCACCACTTTACAACAGCTGGCACTTCATAACAGAGCCCCTTATAATCCAAAAGTACCAGCATAATGATCCCCAGATGTCCAGTTATCTATAAAAATGGCTGATTAATTATATGTAAATTAGGCTATTTTTGCATCTGGTCACTGGCTTCTCTCCCGCTCTGGCACACCACATCCCATCCTTGCTCAGAGGGTCATGTCCCCTTTTTTCAATGCCATGCATCTTTTGTCATACTAGTATTAGGTACAAATAGGTATTTTAGACTGTTTCAAATTCTGTTGCAAATTGGCACAAATTTCTGTTAGACTAAAAAGTCTATTGACAATATGATGATTATGCTTCCTAAAGTCAGGTGGGCGGTCCCAAGCTCAATCAGACACCCCACTGTACAGAGCCTAATTAGCATATTAGGTGCTGCCACTAACTGCACTGTTTGGCAGCTTTCAGACTTGGCCCTTGAATTGTGTTTATAATCTGTTAACATTGTGTAAACATTGCATTTACATCATGTTTATTCCTTTAAGGATGCAGCCATTTTGTGACATAAGGCTCAGCCCCATTTTTTTATAATCTGACATGGGTTACTTTAAATGGTTAAAACTTTTGAACACTTTAACTTACCAGTTGGATTTTCAGTGGTTTGAGTTTTTGTGCATGTTATACTTCCTGTAAGCAGTAAATTTAGGTTGATATGGTTTGTGTTTATTTATTTTAAAAATATTTTAAAAATTGTAGAAAAATTAGCGATTTTCCGAATTCTTAATAATCTGATTTCCAGACAGAAAGTTTTACTACCCAAATGAGTTATTAAAGGACACCTGTCATCAGGTCTCTGTCACTATTTCTTTCACCTCTACCTGTTGGAGCAGCTCACAAGGATCCTTCCCCAGCCTATTTCATACATTAATCATTAAAAAATCATCTTTACTTTATTATGTAAATGAGGCTGGTCACATGGTCAGAGGCAGTGATGTCACCCCTGTTACCCCTCCCCTCTCCTCCCCCTGCTTATGTCTGTGTGTAATGTATAGTAAAGCATTGCTGGTGTGTGTGCTATTACCTGCTGATATTGATGTGTCCTCCTAATACACATGTGTGTGACACAGACATCAGCTACACAAGTATCTGACATGTTCTGCTATAACATGGCTGCCTGGAGCTGTTGTATCTCTCCTATACACACACACAGGCTGCAGGGGGCGCCAGCACCAGGAAGCTCATCATTATACAGCCTCACGTCATTATACAGGCTGTCAGTCAAGCACTGGGGGTGTGGCTGTGCCTCCCACTCATGAATAAGTCGGACAGCTTGAATATGCTAATGACTCATTGGGCATTTCACAGGTCATTTGCATACAGCTTTAGGACCTCATTGCTTAGGTTTACAGGCATGTAGAGGGACAATGAAGGGATAGAGGCAATGCTTTCTAATGGCAGTGTACGAAAATCTATTTAGTTTAGGGGGGTTATTTTGCCTGACGGGTTCTCTTTAACTAACAATAACAAATACACATGCGCTCACTGAACTAACTCATTGGACTTCTTACTAAAGAACAATACAACATGAACAAAAACAAGAAATCTTTCAAGACACGATTTTGCCAAAGGGCTAAACTGTATCAAACCTTTTAGGAAGATTGTTAACCCTTTGAGATATTTGTAGTAAATGAAACACACTGAAGGGTAAATTTAAAAAGGTCTAATTTTGATGGTAATATGTTCATTTATCCCTCAGCACTTGTGCAGCGAGCACTACCTGCTGTAACACCAGTGCTGAGGAAGCAGGAGGAGGGCAAGTGTAATAGTCTGAAAAGCCAGATCCCAGGGGAGGGTACGTTAGCCCCTCTGACTCATTAGCATAATTTTAAAAGTCGATTTTAGAAGGAAGGAGGCCAGAAATAACAAAAAGGTTACCACAGTCACAGTGCCTGGATCTATGAGTAAGTGTGCCTGGTTTTTCATGCTTAATTTTGATGGTAGATTTCCTTTTACTTAGGCTTGTTAACACAATGTAAATATATATGACACATTATGACAGGGAACATGCCATTTATATTAATCCACCCAAAATAAATACTTAAAAAAAAAATATGATTAAAAAGCACTGCTCTTATCCCTAAATGGTTCCTTTCCAAGGTGTAATATAAAAAAAATCAGTTTGTAAACTTGCCATATGCCACTCAATATGAGCAGTGCAATGATATTAATGGAGTCTTACATATTAAATTTTACCTGCAGTGCCTTATTGACAGGTCTCACTTCTGGGACATGCTGCTATATGGAACTACAACTTAGGGACTGACTGCCAATATTCAACTACAGACATATACAGGCGGTCCCCTACTTAAGGACACCCGACTTACAGACAACCCATAGTTACAGACAGACCCCTCTGACCTCTGGTGAAGCTTTCTGAATGCTTTACTATAGTCCCAGGCTGCAATGATCAGCTGTAAGGTGTCTGTAATGAAGCTTTATTGATAATCCTTGGTCCCATTACAGCAAAAAATGTTTAAACTCCAAATGTCACTGGGGCCAAAAATGTTTTTGTCTGGATCTGCAATTATAAAATATACAGTTTCGACTTACATGCAAATTCAACTTAAGAACAAATCTCCAGACCCTATCTTGTACGTAACCCGGGGACTGCCTGTACCGTCATGTTTGCTTATTATTAGACGTAGAAAATACTGGGGCAGATTTACTTACTCGGTCCAGTTGCGATCCCGCGGAGCGTTCTCCGACGCTGATTCGGGTTCTGCCAGGACTCACTAAGGTCGTGCACCTAGTGTCCACCGGAGTTCACGTCCTCCGTCTCGGTGTTTGTGAGTGCTATTTTTGCGACACAAATCTTTTTTTAAATTCCGCGGTTTTTCGGAATCCGTCAGGTTTCCCCCCATTTCTGTCTTTTGAAAGCCGGCGCCAATGCGCCACAATCCCAGGGCAATTTAGCGCAAATCGGAAAAATTTGGGAAACCCGGCGGAAAAAAAGCGATTCGGACCCTTAGTAAATGTGCCCCACTGTGTCAAATGTTTACACAGTGCCTTGCTGGAACATTGAGAAAGTCTCTGATATAATTGAGCACTTCTTGTAATGTGATCAGGGTGATGTCTTTTATCCAGTTACATTAACATCTACCTCATGTACGTATCTGATCACATGAAATCACAGCAGCCTCCATGAAGAATGGGGAGGAGTAGATGTCCATGGAGGCGGCTGTGATGTCATGTGATCAGATACATACATGAGGTAGATGTTAATGTTACTGGGTAAAAGACCTTAGATGACATCACCCTGATTTCATGGGGATGTGAGGGAAACAGTTTTTAGCTAAAAGAAGTGTGTCATTTATCTAATAGGGTTCTATGGGAACGGGTCACTAGCTGCATTTGTGAAAATGTGGCGACAGGTTCCCCTTAATGGATACTTAACAAAATCCAAATGCCATGTGTGAACGTGGTCTCAGCCCAGGAATGGTGGGAGCTAGAGAAAAAAATCAAGTTGCCAAAAATCTGTGTTTGGCACCAATTACAAAATACATAAAATTTTCTGAGGTGGTGAATGGTCCCCTTTAAGTGTAGTATTCAAAACAATAGTGATCTGATCCCTAAATGCAGCCCAGTAGCTGACTGTGACAGATGAGCTACATTGAATAAACTGCTATGTCGCCTTAGAAATGTGTTAATTCAATTACAAAAAAAAAAAAAAATAGGCACAGAAATTCAATAATCTTATCCTTACAACATCAATTGTACAAAGTGAAAGATTTCAGGAGTTATAATCACTAAGAAGGACATTAACCCCATCTGCTCCACTCTGGCCCAGATATTACCTAAGCATTGTACTGTGCTGGAATTTGTCAGGTGTGCATGGGAGGCTAACACTGCCCACGCTGTGCCAGCTACTTGTAGAAATGAAAGGAAGAAGTTTTCTGATTCAGCCGCATCCCCTTTTCACCTCACAAGCTTTCATCATTAAAGTTACCATAACAACTGTTTACCGCGCTGTTACTTGATGCATTTTTAGAAACATGGCGATAGGTGTTTGATGAACCACAGACTAATTTAACCTCCTGAGATATCTGAAGCCAGAATCGATCACATTAGATGCTAACCTTTCACCTGGCTGATGTAGGGGTCATATTGCTAACAACAGGGTTGTTAGATTAGTATTTTACCTTATAATCATAGTTTACCTCATGTTTACCACTTTACCTCATGTTTTTTGTAAAATTTACCAATAAACAACTAGTAAGAGTTCTGCCTCGCTTTCATGATATATAAAGTGAAGCCTCCTGCCTTTTACTTCATGAGCCAGACATTCCTGTCCATAAAATGGCCGCAGATGGAGGGTCATGTCATGAGGGTCATCTCTAACTGGCGATTGCTCATGGACAGTTACAGATATATATTGGTAAATTACCAAATATCCTCCCCCCCCCCCCCACACTTTTACACACATTACAAAACAACATGAGGTAAAGTGGCCAACCCCTTTTAGGATCCCATGCAAAGAGAAAGGGATCCTAACTTAAAGCTGCATAGATTATAAAGACTGGAACATAAAATCTGCTAACTAGATGGACCAGGAGACTCTAGGGCAGAGGCAAGCAGAGACGCAGTCAAAAAACAAGCCAGGGGAAGGGTTGGGGAAGTTCAAATGAACATGAAAAGGCAGTGGTCAGGGTAGATTAACATGTTTGTACAAAGTTAGGCCTCTCTCACACGAACGCATGCTTTTATAAGTCATGTATTTCAATGTCTTATATACAGTACATGACATGTTTTAACTGTATGTGCACATGTCACTGTATCCATTTGTATAAAATACGGTAGGTTGGCAAATTAGTTTACTACTTTGCTGAACCCCCAAATACCTGGATACGACCCCCAAATCCCCAAATAGTACACAGTATATGGTGCACACATGTATGCAAGATGTAAACGTTCAAACAGATATCTATGGGGCGTATGGAACGGAAATACTGGTGAAAATCGATATGTTCTAAGTCTTGTTCATGGTACATTACGGTGGGAAATACGGCCATTTAAATGGATGTCGTGAATGTAGCCGCGTGCTATCCGTATGAAAACTGTACGGGTAACATATGGCCATTTTAAAACGTTTGTGTGAAAGGAGCCTGAAACAGGCAGAAATAAAAAATCGGGTAGAGGAACTAACTGGCTGGTTGACTGCTGCAAGGAAGATTTTACTTAAAGGAAACCAACCACCACTGATCTAATCTATAGTAGGATAGCCCTTTTTGGGATAATCCTTTAGTGCCCCAACTTTTTTTGAATTTTAAATTGCCCTTATATGCAAATTTACTAATGAGGCTACATGGCGAGACTACTCCACGCCCCAGTAGTCTCTTGCGATCTGTCCTACCAATATAGCTTCAGTCCGCAAACCCAACTTCACAGACGAGTGCGCACAGCTCCTAGTAGCTGCTCTCTGAAGATGTATTGGTAGGCAGATCGCAAGAGGCTACTGGTTCATGGAGTAGCTGCGCCGTGTAGCCTCAGCTCCGGTTACTCCATGCCCCAGTAGTCTCTTTAGTAAATTTGTATAAAAGGATACAAATTAGAGGAACCTGTCCCAGTTCTGCCTTAATAGGCAGATCCATTGTGGTCGGTTTCCTTTAAAGGAAGATTTTACTAGTGATAGGACCCAGGAGCTTCATCTCAGGGTTGAACGTAGGAGAGACCTAATGGTCAGTATACAAAGACAAGTGCTGATGACAGATGGCATAGTCATGTTATAGCAAGGTAGAACTTTCTATACCTTGTTACGTGTTCCCCAAGTCACTATTGGGAATACTTAGGTAGATGTAATGCAAGGTCCATATATTGCACACCATATAATATACTTTTTTATTTTATGGGTTTTGATGACATTATAACATGACACATATATAATAGTGTGAGTCTATTTCTGAAATCAGATGCCGCAATCTTCACACTTATCTCCTGGTAGTGTAGTACACATCTTGAGGTGTAGTAATAACCTACTGAATAGCCATCGATTCTACAAATGTGTGAATGTCTGATGTCAGGTATAAAACTAATGATCTGTATTAATATCGTCATGCATTATGGTCAAATAACATGGTACTCATGGTACATTACAATGAATATATCTTTTTATAGATATCTCTATCAATCTCTGATATCCCAGAATTCACTGGATCAGAATAGTTATAGTAAATCATATTTACCAGATTATAGAATATATAGAAATACAAAAAAAAATCTCAAAATAAATTCTGAATAAAATTCCAGGATACTTACAGCTCAAAAAATCTATGATTTGGCACTTTGTATCTAAAGCGGTTGGCCACTTTATCTCATGTATTTTGCTATAGACAACTCATTTTGTCCAATGCCCTTTGGTACTCCAGAGACACTTAGCGTTATACATGGTGATCTCAGTCTTGCGTGCAGCTGTGCCATGGAAACAGGATCCACTACAGTTTTGTGCCCGTTCACAACACAATAATTTTTCAATAGACAGCAGATTGTTTCTCTTGACTCAATGTTCCAAAACCTTGGTGATCCCAAGGTCAACAAATGACCTTCCCCCTAGAACAAAAGAAAAATTTCATAATCGTTTTACGTTTCTTGAGACAATCTAATTTGCATACTAATTTGGTAAAGAGGCCTTCTCTTCCTTGAAAAAAGTATTTAAATACCCAAAGTCAAATTATTCTTTCTTTTCCAACAATTATTAGTAAGGGTTTATAGCATGCAAGTAATATTCTCTTTGAAGATCTATTCACTCATTTTATCTCTTATTATCTTCTGCAGACAGCAATTTTCTACTGGCCAATGCCCAAGTCCAACATGGTTTTCCGATTGTCTACTGCTCCGATGGCTTCTGTGATCTTACTGGATTTGCTCGCACAGAGGTCATGCAAAAGAACTGTAGCTGCCGTTTCTTATATGGGGTGGAGACTAGCGAGACTGTCCTTCAGGGTATTGAAAGTGCACTGGATGAGAAGCAGGAGTACCAAGCTGAGGTGTGCTTCTACAAAAAAGACGGTGAGATCACAATCTCTTCAGAAGTCATATTTTATTAATCTTTCATGGTGTCATGGACTGTCACGTTAAAGAGTAACTGAACACTTGAAGCTAAAATAAACTTTTTAATTTACTTCATTAAGTAAAACGGCTTCTTGGTGCTTTTTCCTGCTTCTTTCTCCTGCAGTTAGCAGTCTATCTGAAAGCCTTCTGAGGTCTGTCAAATTCAGACAGATAAGGAGGCTAATTAAGTCTATCCATACCTAAAGAATAATTCTCTCGATGATTCATCTCTCTAATGCAAAGAGGACTAACCAGGGACTGTCTGTGCGGAGTGAAGTCATTAGACATTTTATCAGGCTCCTTTGTCTCTCAGCTGTCAGTGGATCCAGGACAGAAAGCTGATTTACACAAAATGCTTAAATAAGGAAGAAAAGCAGAGACAAGGACACAGGAACTATTCATTTACAAAATGTTGGTGAAAGTTTAGTTACACTTTAACAACATTCTCTTTTTTAATAGGAGACCTCTTCTGGTGTCTTTTGGACATTGTGCCCATCAAAAATGAAAAAGGTGAGGTGGTCCTGTTCCTTTTTTCATTTAAGGATGTCACAGAGCACAGGATGAGGGCACCATATGGTGAAAAGAAGGATGGTGAGTATATTAAATATTTTTAAAAAGTATACTTTTCCTTTTATTTCTTGTATTTAATAAGTGTAATTTCATGCTTTTTGTATCAGACAAGCAAAAGAACCGACGTCCTGGTGCATCACATTTCAGCTCAGCAAGAAGACAGAGCCGGACCATGTTATGTCACCTAACGGGTCAAGTCTCAGGACGAAACAAAAGTGACATAAAACTTAACAATGTAAGTACAGGAAGAGAAAAAAGGTTCCTATCTCCCAACCTTGGGTTTTGACTATGCAAAGGATTTGCCTGGTCGGGAGAGACAACCTTTGCCATGATGTCCATTTCGAAACAAATAGACATCAGAAATGAAAGTCCCATGTATAAGAACTATAAAAATGCCTTGGGGACAGATTATTAAATTAGCAAAGTGACCATCACTTGTTATATAATTGCCCACTGATATTGATGCCCTATTTGAAGAGCTTTTTATAAAACTATTAATGAAAAACAATGTGGTAAAATTACCACACTCCAAATTCCAAACACATCGGTGCCTATTTACTAAGGTTCCCACGAGCGCATTTTGGTCAGGTTTTCCAACTTTTCGGGGATCACACCGCCGGGACAGGGATTTAATAGGGCATTGTCGGGTGGGGGGGTGGCGCTGGACGGTCCAACAGATTCGGACAAACCGCGGGATTTGACTTTAAAATTGTGTCGCAAGCTAAGCACTTACATGCACCGGAAAGAAGAAGGTGAACTCCGGTGGACCTGAGCGGGGAAGCGACACATGCAGGATATCAGGCGCACAATCTTTGTGAATTGCGGCAGAGTTCATCCTCGTCGGACATTCCGGATCGGGGATCACACAGGGAACAGGTAGGTAAATGTGCCCCATGATGTTCCTGCCCTCTCTCTTCCCATAATGCAAAACGTATCTGTTCCTTTAAATCCTGCAGTCCAGACCCATCTATTAGTCCAGGCCCATATACCGTTACTTTGTGGGTGCTCAAATTTGGCTCATAGTACACATACTAAAATTAGATTTCAGGATGACAACATCTCAAAATATCTGCAAGGGGAAGAAAGAGACCTGGAACACACACTGGACGATTGAAATCTGCCATAGTCACATGATGCAAATTCCAGTTTGTATGTAGTATATTGATCCAAACAAACCCCAAAACAATTCTTATTTCATTTACGTCTTATTTTAATGACATTTCAGTCAATATGAGATTGCAGTTTCCTTTCTTGTTGTCAAATACATAAGGATGTACTTGTTAATCCTTGGATGCCCCATGGATGCCATCTACAGCAAGGCAGAGAAGCTGGCACACTGCGCCAGACAGATAAAGAATTTTTAGCTAACAGATGTTGCTTTGCTAAATAACCTTCGGCAGATCCTATCAGTCTCTCCATTAACCTCTGTTCTCTAATCTGCTCCCACCAGTCTGCTCTGATAAGGCTGCTCTGCACAGAGTACAGCGCGGGCACATTTGGTGCTTTTGTAGCAGTCAGATGTATCTACTGTAAAAAAAAAAGGGAAAAGTCAGACCTGACCTAATCAGATTAGAAGAGAAAGTGTAAAAGATAAGCGGGATTATGTTACTCAATGCTCAGGATCAAAGGCGCTATGGGATTGGTCACTAGAGGTATTCAGATCAGGCCGCGCTGACAATGTGACAGCGAAATGGGATGGCGAAGTACAAGCAATACAGCTCCTAATTGTGATAGAATGGAGATAGTCAGTGACACTGTGACCCGCATCAGCTAAATGCGACAAGAAAACACACAACATCACGCTCAGAGAGCCATGCCAATTATCTGATAAATCGCTGCCTTTGTTATCCAGATGGATTGTGAATTTCTCTGACTGCCTGTCGCTTAAAGCACATAGAATTTTCCTGTTATCTACTCAGTATAGACCTGAAGCAGTGGATCTTTGTGTTATACATTATTATACATTGCAATCATGGCCTAAGTATCTGTAATTTAATAAGTTTGCTGGTGCGTTAGGCTGAATCCACACAATTGTGCGCTATCTGTGGAAACGGGAGTCCTTGCATTATACAGAAATATGAAATATGATGCAAGCACTCCACGCTGGTCTGCCACACTTCAGCACTGGCACTGTAACAGTTAATACAGTCCCGACACTACAGTACTCTCAGCGGATGGTGAGTGCCTTCATCATATTTCGGCATAATGCAAGGACTGCCCTTCTGTAATAGAAGTCTTTACCATCTGTGGGATTGTGCCAATATAGGGGTCATTTCCATCGATTGCACACAATCATTTGCATTTGGCCTTAGGTCTAAGGATGTAGCAAGTACCCGCCTGTGGTTGGGATGGCACCGCCCGCCTCTGTACAATGACCTCTATATAGATAAAACCACTGACCCCTCATTAGAACCAGTGTGTTTTACTTTGAAGTTTAATTAAAGGAGTTGGTCACTAATAACAAAATTTACTTTGGTAAGTAAAAGACCCTAATAGGGTCTCCCATATTGTACTTAAAGTTTTCCTGTAGTCCACAGAAGCAGGACTCAGGTTTTTCTGTGTCACTCCGTGTCCTAATGCTTCTGGGCGGATAGAGGAGGTTGTGCAATCATTACTGTTTGCACCCCCCTCCATAGTAACCAATCAGATGTTGGTGAAGGGTGCGAAGGACATCCGCAAACCACTTATATGGAAGTAAAAATATATCCACTGAAACATGCCACTGTATAAAATTGTAGGTATATGGAAGTGCAACTTCCCCCACCAGGGCCTAGCCTTTCTTCTGTGACTGTAGACAGCCGGGGCCCAGAATACTGGAGTTGCTGGCTAATGCGGCCTTGGGTACGCTATGGTCATGGTGCTGATCTATACCCTGGCAGGTCTCCAGCAGGTGGTGGGTGCAAGAAATGTAGAGGGAGAGGCTGATGAAGAAGGTTTCTCCATGGGCAACCCCTGAGGTGTATATAGAAATCCCTGGGTGATGGTGGATGGGGAGTCTGTGATGGTAAAGCAGCCTGATCCAGGGATCACATGGAGGTACAAAGTGCAAATCAACTCACAGTTCTTTATCCAAACTGGAACAGCAGACAACGGCCTAACATCAATAGCAGTAGTTTAGCTGGCTGGAAAGCTGGTAGGAGATAGCTGGTCCGCGGGAAGGGTTGCTCACAGCCTGGTAGTAGTTTCAGGCTGGGTTGGTAGATGGAGCTGAGTCCGGACACTGGACCTCTGCTATGGGGCTAAGTCTCCTGACTTACCCAAGGTGTCAGGCAGCAGGCCTGAGGCACCTCTGCTTCCAGGTAGTGTGTCTGGATGGCAGCTCTGCAGCTCCACATCGGACTAGCTTCTCACTCTGCTGACTAAAATCCTAACTGACTATGTGCTCCCACCCACCAGGGGTTGTTATACTCCCCTGGTCAGATGGCAGTACTCTCCAATCAGCTTCCAGCTTGCTTTACAATAGTGCAAAGGATATCATTGGTTAACAACATTTCAACTGTTAACTCTTGCCCTTCCAGATAGTGGTTCCAGCTGCAATTACTAAGTTTACCCGACAGTAGCCTCTGAGTGAGTTGTGCAGGCTCCTGACAAGGAAAGGGTGCTATTCAGAACAATTACCCACTCTGTGCATTGGCAGGGTTGTTGCAGAAGTATGCTGACCATTGTGGCCCCTGATTGGCTGATTAAGCATTTCCTGTATGCTGAAATGGGCCCAGTGATCTTTTAATTTAGGATTGTGTGGCAGGAACTTGTTTTATTATAATGAGTGACTCTGATATGTGCCCCACAATCCTGCGGAGCGTCTGTGTGGTCCATTCAATTTTCTGAATAAAATGAAAGTTGCTGAAGTTTGTGATGGGTGACACACACTCCAGTATGGAGAGTGTCATGGAAGGCAGCTTCCCATTGCTGCTAAGCAACTAACTTAATGTCATATATAGGGATAGAAAATGGATAATTGGAAAATGAACTGCTTTGACTTGTTACATGCCACACATGGACATGTTTCTTGGTTCCTAGGTCTCCCATGTGGTTTGTAAAGATAAATACGTCTATTTTATTGAAAGATTGATTTTCTAATGAATTGTGAACACTTGCATCTCGGCATACACAATGATCTAAACTGTGGCGTAACCTGAATGTATAAGTACAAAGCATTTATTCCATCATTCTCTCTTTCTTCTCTTCACAGAACCTCTTAGATAACAAACCTTCCCTTCCCGAATACAAAGTAGCGTCTGTCCAGAAGCCTCGCTTCATCCTTCTTCATTACAGCATCTTCAAAGCCCTCTGGGACTGGCTTATCCTTTTAGCCACCTTTTACGTGGCTGTCACCGTCCCTTACAATGTTTGCTTCACAGGCCACGATGACAGCGTCTCCGCAGCTCGGAGTACAATTGTCAGTGACATTGCTGTGGAAATGCTTTTTATTTTAGGTAGGTGTAGAAGACCACATCAACGTCCTGTCAGGTAGAGACTAAATATATGTGTAGGTGCACATCTGATACAATAACCTATAAAAGAGGTTAAAGGGCATGTGTCACCCCAATTTATCTATGGAACTAACTACTATGTAACGTAAGGCTATGCCCATGCATGCCACATACCTTTATTTTGTTTTTTTAGCTGGTCCTTCCATGGCAAACATCACCTTTAAAAATATGCAAATGAGGCTAAAGAGTTTGGGGGCATTAGAAGAATATCTTAGGGATCCGGCTGGACAGCAGTAACAGGGTGCACTGCTAGACTTCCACCGCCCAGTACCTTCTCCACATTCAGCTACTTCCCTCCGAAGCACGAAGCACTTCACGAAGCACTTCAACCTCATTTGCATATTTCTAAAGTGAAGTTTTGGCATGAATATAACTGCATTGCAATTAAAATAAATGTATTAGTGACATATGTGGGCAGGGCCATACATAACATACAAGTTAGTCCTGGTCGGTAAATAGTGGTGAAGGACTCTAAGAAGGGGCTGATAATGAATTGTAGAAATGTTTGTGTCATAACGTTTCATGTAAGGCCGTTAACCATAAATGCCTTAGGCTACATTCACACTACAGTATGGGGGACGTATATACGGCCGACGTATATACAGCCGATATACGTCCCCCATACACTTCTATGGGCTCACGGCTCGCGGCACCGTACCGCTCCGTAGCCCGGGAAAAGATAGGACATGTCCTATATTTTCCCATATTACGGCGCCGTTGCCATATATCGCTATGGAGAGGGGCGGGGGTGAGCTCCGCTCACCTCCTCCTCCTCTCCCCGCGCTGACGTGTGCTCGCCGTGCTACGGTGCATCTATCCTTAATTTGTATTAGTCGACAGATTTTTCCTCCTGAAAAACAACAACCCCCTGTCGATAGTAGTTGGGCCACTGGTGATCATAACAAGGGTCTATAAATCTCCTGTGTAAATAAAGGTTTTTCACTCTATTCAGTTTCTATGAAATTTACTTTACACGTTACTTATCAGTTACATAGACGTGAATGGAGTGGTGGCCACAAATGTAATTTGGGGACTCTTGTTGAAATTGCTAAATTTCCTTAGGGTCAGGAACTAAGAGTCCTTATGGAGATTTTTCCAATTAAGAGTGATGCCACACATGGCGTTTTTAGTCCGTTTTTCCCAATTATCTAAATAGATAAACAGGTTTTAAGCAGCCAAATGCATGGTAAACTGCCAAAAACAGCCATGTGTGACATCACCCTAAGGCTTTCTTGTAGGTGTGTGAGACTTAAATCCATTAATCCTCCACAAAGGGATTAAGCTTCTTTTTGCTATCTTGTAAGGCAGCCCACTTACCATCAAGCATGACTTTCAAGAAGCCTATGATTTAGGATTAAAGCCAAATATCCAGTATATCTATTCCAGAAAGAACAGATTCCCATCTGAAGACATCGCTCAAGCCAATTAGGGCTACCTTGTAAGCATATGGAGACTTATAGCTATTTAGGTTCCACTAGGGGATTCTAGAAAATTTGCGAAGTTTTCCAAGATGTGACAAGCAAAACAATGGGGCTCATTTACTAAGGGCTCCGTGGCACTTTCATCGGGTTTCCTAAATCTTTCCGTTTTGCGACGAATTCCGCCGGGATTTTGGTGCACGCGATCGGATTTCGGCACAATCGTGCCGTCTTTCATGCAACACAAATCAGGAGGCGTGGCTGTCGGAAAACCCAACGGATTAAAAAAAACTGCGGAATTTAAAAAACAAAATGTGTCACAAGATCAAGCACTTACACGCACTTGGAAGAAGCAGGTGAACTCCGGCAGACCTCGGCGCAGCAGCGACACCTGCTGGATATCGGGCGCACGACCTTAGTGAATCCCGTCAGAACCCGAATCCACGTCGGAGAACGCGCCGCGAGAATGCGACTAGACCGGGTAAGTACATGGGCCCCAATATCTCTATTTGCATGGTTTATTTTGTTCCATGTTAAAAAACGTATTTGCAGATATTGCTAAATTTCCTTAGGTCAGAAATCCAGACATTAAACTTTCCCCCAGTCCTAGGGAAACCGAATAAATTTGTTCAGGAAAACCCCCTATTAATTCACTGCATTAATGGCAGCAATTAACAGGAACTAAATTTGCATAAAACCCATTAAGCAGATGCTACATCCACGAGTCCTGGTCAGGTCACATTACACATCTATGTGCACCGTGTCCATGTCATACAGACTGTGTAACTCTTCTGGTAATTCACTAGTCCCCAGCAGTGTATTGGGATGTCTAGAAGGCTCTTCCGATAAGCCTTAGCCATGTGCACAGAGTCCCGGTAGTGTTGTCATACCATACTAACTCTAACAATCCATTTCCAAGGGCAAGGGCTTTCAGAGAGACGCTCTCATCCTCAAGTCAGTGCAGCGCTGAAACACATAGATTAGGAAGAATGTAGGAACAAATCTCATCAAGATCTAACTAATCTTAGACACAAGTTAATTAACAAGGAAATTCCTTCCAATTATAAAGACGCAGAGTGAAAGATTTAGCTGTGCCACAGTCAATGCTATATATACTCACAGAAGGGATTTTTCATCTCATGGGTTGCTTGGGTAGATTCACAAACCAAAATAAATTGATTCATGAGTCACAGTGCAGTTTTAGGGTAAGGATGCATTCAATGGCGTGTCTAAAGGACCAGGTTTTATGGCCCCACAGTTTTAACTATAACATCATGGGGGCAGATTTACTTACCCGGCCCATTCGCGATCCAGCGGTGCGTTCTCTGCGGTGGATTCGGGTTCCGCTGGGATTTATTAAGGTAGTTCCTCCGACGTCCACCAGATGGCGCTGCTGCGCTGAAAAGCATCGGAACGCACCGGAGTACACCGAGCCGGGCTGAGTGAAGGTAAGTGCAATTTTCGCAACACTTTTTTTTTTTTTAATGCGGCGGTTTTTCTGAATCCGTTGGGTTTTCGTTTGGCCACGCCCCCCGATTTCCGTTGCGTGCATTCCAGCGCCGATGCACCAAAATCCGATCATGTGCGGCAAAATCCCGGGGCAATTCAGGGAAAATCGGCGCAAATCGGAAATATTCAGGTAACACGTCGAGAAAACGCGAATTGGGCCCTTAGTAAATGACCCCCCATCATGTGTTCATTGGCTGCTGTGGATGGATAGGATCCCAAATGTAGCACCTTTTGTCCTTAAAGGAAACCTACAACTTAAAAGTGGTAGGATTTACACACATATACATATTTTTGTTAGTAGAACGAAGCCCCTATCGCCGATTTATAAGTTATATTAACTTATATCTCGCCGCACCGCACTTAGGCACGGCGCTCCATGCGCATACGCTCTACGGCACACGCGCACCTGCGCAACTTAGCACAGGGAAACAGGTCGTGCTAAGTTGCACAGGCGCGCGTGTGCCGGAGAGCTTGGTGACGTCACCGGCTCTCCAGCACTTCAGAATCCGGCGCACGCCGGAGATGTAAGTTAATATAACTTATAAATCGGCGATAGGGGTTTTGTTCTACTAACAAAAAAGTGCTCTGGCACCAGCTCACCCTGAGCTGGTGCCATGTATATGTGTGTAAAACCTACCACTTTTAAGTGGTAGGTTTCCTTTAACCTTAGACAAACTGTGTGACGGTGTGACATTCAATTATAAGGAAATACTTGGGACTTTTGTCTGCTATGTAGGACCTCACCTATAATTCTAGGGCATACCTACGTTTTCTTTCTCTTTGCTGCCTTCATGTAACTTGTACCCAAGATAAAAAGACTTTTTAGACCCTCCCTGATACCCATTACTTATTACAGTATTGTGCCCTAGGTCATTAGATTGGAGAAGCAAGACCAAAATGTGGTTGCAATAAAATTGTATGGAAGCAGCCTGAACCTGACAGCTGGTACTAGCATGGAAGAGTCAAGTAACTTTAGTGTCAATCCAGCTTACCCCACTGCTGCAATAACACTGTTTTTAGATCACTTAATGGTGTCTAAGATGATATTTCGATTTCAAAGAAATTGGTCAGTAAAAAGAAGCATTATGTCAACACTGTTCTGTTCATTTCTTCTCTTGCAGATATTATTTTAAACTTTCGAACAACTTACGTCAGTCACTCTGGACAAGTGGTGTATAACCCACGTTCAATCTGTATCCACTACCTCGCCACATGGTTCTTTGTGGATCTCATTGCCGCTTTGCCCTTTGATCTTCTCTATGCATTCAATGTCACAGTGGTAAGAAACAGATATTACCCACAACATTGTTAAATGTATTGCATTGAAAACCTTCAAGAGTTTAACAGATATATTGGATGTAACCAAAAAATTGTAAAATGCATAAAAATAACTTATGGAATCAGTAAGGCTTCAAGAACATGTCCCCTTGTATTTTAATGGGCTTTCACACATGGCTGCATGGCTGTGGTTCCACGGTCCTGTGTGTTGGCCACCAAGTGGTCATTTTCCTTAAACACTGATGACACCCAGCCCGCAAATAATGCATAGCCTAAGGGATAGGTCCCTAGAAAAATATTCTGTAGCCCGATGTCCACTGTGCTAAGCATGTCACTTTTGTGAGACTATTTGCACCAAAATTTAGGTACACCTTACATTAAACACAAATATTATTCAGATGTGTGCCCATACTATAGATGTATGGGTATGCTGAACTTGTAAGATCTATCACTTTTGCGGACCGCTATGTCCTATATATATTATATATAAGTTTAATTCATATGCAAGGACAAAAGATGGACATCACGTTTTGGGAGCGGAATGCTTCCTTCATCAGGTCCAAAGCAGAAAGCATGATAAAAAAGGACATGTATATAAAATGTATGTCAATAGATTCATAACAGAATGAAAAACAAGACAAAATAGAGATGTATATAAAAACACCTATAAAATTATCTATTACATCCAATAAATAAATATGAGTGGAGCAGACCTATACGAAATAGTCTGTTTACAACCATTAAATGGCACAGACGTATATAAGTTCCTATAATAGGTAAATGGATCTAAACTAATAATCTAAATAATTATCGTAATAATAAATGGATCTAAACTAATAATCTAAATAATTATCGTAAAAATAAATTGAATTAAATCAGTCCTTGCCAATAACTTAAAAATATATATGGCAAATATGAATGATAAGAATATACCTTCTAAATAAAGAAGGGCCTACTAAATAGGCAGCAAAAGGTCCATTCGGTAATATGAGTGATGGACTTCTATATGACTTATTTTGGCTAATGAGTAGGTGTGTCTTCTTATTTCCAATTATTCCTGCACGCTAACTGCGTCCATGTTTTTTTTTTTTTGTAACTCCAAAGACTTCATTGTTTTTGTTTCTGAATTTTTAATGTTGCCAGATGAGTTCACTACAAGGGGGCCTACTGAGGGTCTGTCACCCTGGGGCCTACTGAAACCTGGAGCCGGCCCTGACTAGGACAGTACTAGCAAAGAAAAATCATGGCATGTGAATCAGCCCCCTGGGTCCCTTGCCCACCAATGTTTTTTTTATATCTGATTGAGTCATATTCATAAAGCACTCAGACAGAGCTTTAACCCAATAAAGTACACTTGTCCCTGCCCATGTCCAGTGTATTTCACAGACCGATTACAGTTACTAATTGGGGTTTTGGGTCAGGGTTTAGAACCCAAACAGACTTATCATCTTTAAGGGGTTTGCTTATCACTATTTGCTAGGAGTTGCTGAAAAAAGAGAGACTCCTAGCTCCGAGCTGAAGAAATCAGATGTAAACAAATCTGACACAACACTTGGACTACAAAGTTAGATTAGACTAGAAAATCCAATATAGCTGACATATTTATCTTCCAGCCTCAACCATTGTGATAAATATGCTCATTTTAAGAAACTCCATATTTACCGTAATCTGTCTATAAAAAAGAGAGGGAAAGTGAAGATGGACCTATATTTTTAGTCACATGAACAGATGAAAAGAGACATGGAAAATTGAGATAATGATAGACTGTGTCTGACAGCTTTCTCCTCTTTCACAAACATGGAAGACGTCACTGGTCCATCTGCTGAAGACCGTTCGGCTGCTGAGGCTCCTGAGGTTGCTGCAGAAGCTGGATCGATATTCCCAGTACAGTGCAATGGTGCTAACTCTACTTATGTCCATGTTTGCTCTCCTCGCTCACTGGATGGCCTGTGTTTGGTACGTGATTGGCCGCAAAGAAATGGAGAGCAACGACCCTGTCACTTGGGACATTGGTGAGCACATCTACCGTAAGAAATAAATATTTATGACTGATTCATTCCTAATAAAAATGGAGGTTCACCCAAAAAGCAAACTAAGTAAAATTTTTGTTTGTAACATTTGTTGAATTTCCTTTTTCATTTACTATACTAATATATATCTATACTATCCTCGCTTTCCTACGTAGAATCCTATACTGTCTATTAAAGACTACATGTTTTTGTCATACAGGGTGGCTTCATGAATTGGGCAAACGACTTGAAGTGCCCTATATAAATAACTCCGTTGGAGGACCCTCTATTCGGAGCGCTTACATAGCATCCCTCTACTTTACGCTCAGCAGCTTGACCAGTGTGGGCTTTGGCAATGTTTGTGCTAATACTGACGCTGAGAAAATCTTCTCCATCTGCACTATGTTAATAGGGGGTGAGTATGGGTACAACTCTACAAGTTCTTTACATTTTAGTGAAATGATTCAAGCATAGTCTAGTTTAAAGAATCTGCAGCCTAGAACAAAAAACACGGACATGTAGGAGCAATCTGTCCTTAACTGCACCAGGTGATATATTTGAACAAGTTTATATTTTTCCACCATCTTTTGAGGAAAAGAAGGATCTGTATTAGTGTATAAGTAAGGTACTTAAAGATTCTATCTAGTAGTGTTGTCTTTTTCATTGCAGCACTAATGCATGCAGTGGTTTTTGGCAACGTGACAGCCATAATTCAACGCATGTACTCCCGTCGATCCCTGTACCATACACGTATGAAGGACCTCAAAGATTTTATTCGTGTTCACCGCTTGCCCCAGCAGCTTAAACAACGTATGTTAGAATACTTTCAGACAACCTGGTCTGTCAACAATGGCATCGATGCCAATGAGGTAAGGAACATAATAGTACTTCATATTATTTTATTTTACCTTTCAGCAGGTTATGTGTGTAGTATGCCTCAGGACGGAGGACTGAAATCCACGTAAAAGCCAATATGATCTAGCATAAAGAGTGATTTTTGCCATTCGATATCATGTCTTAGAAGACATCTTGGCCATTTAGAGTCTATTTCTTTTCTATATGCCCTTGTATGAACAGCCTCTACTGAGAGCCACACGCTGAGGAATACGTTGACTTTCTTTTAACATCTTGCATTTGATGGATTTTATCTCTTCCAGCTGCTTAAAGATTTTCCCGATGAGTTACGTGCTGATATAGCAATGCACCTCAATAAAGACATCTTGCAGTTACCTGTTTTTGAGACTGCCAGCCGAGGATGTCTGCGTGCCCTATCCCTGCACATCAAAACTTCCTTCTGTGCCCCTGGGGAGTACCTTCTACGACAAGGAGATGCTTTGCAAGCCAATTATTTTGTATGTTCAGGATCTCTGGAAGTCCTGAAGGACAATATGGTACTGGCTATTCTTGGTGAGTGTTACTTGTACTTATTCTTGTACTATCACAACTGCAAAAAGGCAAAAGGGCACCAGTATATCCCTTGGAGATGAAGACCTATTCCCTCTACCTAAGTCACATCATTTTCTAAGCCAGAGTATGTTTTTTGAAGTTACCTGCACTACACTATAACAAAGTTTTGTCTACTGACATCCATAACTTTTATCTGGACACTATATCATAATATGTTCTTTTTCTTTCCTTACCTCAGGTAAAGGAGATCTGATTGGTGCCGACATTTCCAACAAGGACCAAGTGATCAAAACAAATGCAGATGTGAAAGCCCTGACCTACTGTGATCTGCAATATCTCAGCCTTCGAGGACTACTAGAGGTGTTGGAACTGTACCCTGAGTATTCAAGTAAATTCATGGCCGACATTCACCATGACCTGACATTTAACTTGCGTGAAGGAAGTGAGACAGATGTAAGAACCATAGAAAAATCAGAATTATTTTAACTAATATATAAAAGTGATTTGGAGCTCCTGTGTTGAATGTCTAAGTTTTTTCCATGTTATCTTATCACTCAGTCACCTTGCATGTGTTTGTTTCTAGGGATGCTACAGGTTCTCACGATCGCCTCGGCTATCACAGGTAATGTATCCATTCTCTCTTAATATTTTCTGCATGCCCACAAGTACTTAACTTACTTATCCGGTAAGTGGACCCCCATTGTTTGGAGTAGGACTGTCTGATATGATGGCCTTTCCTATTTCTTGGAATACCCCTTCGGGCATTAGTTATAATATGGAAGTTTGATGGCACAAAATACAGCTGAAGGTGCAGAGAATTTTAGGATCTCAGCCAATTGTTTCAATAGAGATTGATGTACCAGAAAAATATAGAATATTATTGATTTATTACATATATTACATTTTCCAGCCTCGTCCAGAATCTGGTACCACATCCGATAAAAAGTTATCATCGATCCTTGAAGACAATGATGAAACGGATGACTTTTTCCGTCACTCTCCTGCTACTATGACTCGAAGGAAGCTTCTGCTTCCAAACCTTAACAGCCCAGTGCGCCGTGGTTCTCTTAGTAGTCTTCTTGGGGATGACCTGAGGCAATTTCATGCCTTTCGGCGTAACTGTCGATCTCCAGCACGTAACAGTAGAGGCAGAAGTCCTTCACCTCAATGTCGCAAAACAGAGAAAGTGGCTGAAACGGAAAATGTTGGCTCAAAAAAGCCAGCCAAGCTTCTTATTCCATCTCTCAACACATATGGCCCACCAGATCTTAGCCCTCGGTGAGTTCATTGTACCCATTTGTTCATAATTTAATATGTCTATATTACATATTCAGTCATTATGATTTTATGACTTATGTCTATAATAAATGAGTGAATTATTATACCAGGTCACTTTTTGGATGTTCAAAAAAGTGAATGCAAAACAATAACATTTTGTGGAACTATCCCTTGTTCTCTTCCCTGCATCAATGAAGACAACCAGAGTAACGTTTTTAATATAAAAAAATAAAAGAAGAAAAGTTCCGCTGGTCTGGAACCAAGATACAATGCACCCAGATTATTTCCCGAACTCCATGAAAGAACAGTAATAAAAGTTAAAAAAAATATAGATTTTATTTGTAGATTTTAAAAGCAACTGTGATCACATTAAAAAAGAAAAAAGAAGAAATGGGTGATGCTGATCATCCTGACAGCACATGTGCTCCATACATGCTATATACTGTTGTATTGCAATGTGGGAGTAGATGGGAGGTGGCAACCCCAATTCAGTTGACCGTCCATAGAGGGAGGGAGCTTGGTATTGTCTGATATAAATGAGTAAATAGTCTCAACAGGTAAGTAACTGGTAGATAACTGACAACATTTTCTACTCAACACATATCTGGAAAAACAAATTGATTAAGCAACCTTGCACAAAAATATAAACTAAATAAAAATACATTAGATCCTGCTTGAAGTTTAATCTTTTTGGCAGCCATGTATCTAAAGAAAATAGGCAAAAAGTGCCCTTTTTTGCATGCCTAACGACACATGTAATATCTTGTCCCACCGCAACCGTAACTGCCTGTTTAATGTAACCATGTTTTATACTTATCTCGATCAGAAAATATATTAGGCTGGGTTCACATAATGTTTTTGTCACGGGTGCTCCCGCGATCCCTGTCACGGATCGCGGGCGCATCCGTGCTCCTGCATGTGCCCCCGCTGCTGCCCGGTGTCTCTTACCTCTCCCGGCTCCTGCGCTTCCTCGGACTGCCGTGCGCGCGCGTCCCCGCCTCCTAGGGCGCGCGCGCGGCTCCGGCCGAAAATTTAAAGGGCCAGCGCACCGCTAATTGGTGCACTGGCTGAACACCTCACCTTTAAGAATCTGCCTCTTCCTGTGTTCCTTGCCGGATCTTTGTGCCTCATAGCCTTAGAGAAAGCTTACTAGCGATTATTCCTGCGTTCCTGTGTATTCCTGCGTTCCTGTGTATTCCTGCGTTCCTGTGTATTCCTGTGTGTTCCCGCTCCTGAGTCCTGTGTTGCCGTGTTACCTGAGTTCCTCCGTGTTGCTGTGTTCCGTGTGCCTGTGTTCCCGTTCCCACCTGCCTGGACCTCCTGTTGCTGACCCCGGACTTGGACCTGACGTTGCATCTCTGCCGCCTGCCCTGACCCTGTGCCTGGACCTGTCTACGAGATTGTCATCCGCTAAGGTACCTCGACCTCGGCTGCCACCGTGGGCTAGTCACACCTGGGAACGACCTAGTGGTATCCTGCCGCAGCAAGTCCAACCCGCTTTGCGGCGGGCTCTGGTGAATACCAGGTGCCGCTAGGCTCCGGTTCCGGGTGTTGGCTAGTTACATCTCCCGCGGTGGTCCAGAGGATCCACTGATCCTAACAGTTTTTTTGTATACCCTTAGTGTATACATTGACAAACAGAGGCAAATAGAGGCAACAAGTATTTGTTGCCTCCATCCTCCCACTATAAAAAGCTATGTCTTTTCATACTGCAGCCTTTGCCTGAGGAGGTATGCGCCCAGCTGAGGCAATGGACGGCTTTGGAGAGTGGATGCAGCGTATTGTATCTTTTCTCACATCTCCGCCAAGCACATACGCTGCTCGGCAGGAAGGAAGAACCTGGTGACGTCACTGTCCATATAAGGAAACACCAAATTCATCGTCAGCAGCCAATCGCTGGCTGGTGCCGATGTACACTCCTCTTCCCGCGTTCCTCCACCTCCTCATGTGATGTATCCTACTGTGGGATACGTCTGTGCCATACGTTGTAAGGACAGATTGGAATCCTCCTGACATGTCCTTAAAACATACGGCAAAAAATGAGGTGTGAACCCAGCCTAAGGCTGCATTCACACGACCGTATGGGGGACATAAGTAGGACTGCAAGCTTGCCCATAGCAAGGAATGGCCGCACGGAGCGATACGGGGCCGCACATATGCTGCACCGTACCGCTCCATACACTGGGAAAAGATAGGACATGTCCTATCTTTCCCCGTGTTATGGACCATGTGCAATGGATCACTACAGAGAAGAGAAGGGTCACCCCTCCTCCACTCCATCACGGCTGACGTCAGTGTGCATGTATGCAGTGTGCCTAACTAGAAAGGACACTGCCCAAAAATGAAGCCTGGATAAAGACAGTAAAGATGACTTCTTTTAAGATGGCATTTAACACTGGACCATGAAGTATAGGTAAATAATGGCCTGTTAGCAATGGCCATTTTAATAACCCCTTTGGGGTAGTCTCTTCTGTAGGGAGTAATGTGCATTAGTTTTATAGAAGTCCTGTTAATATACTCTCCAATAGGAAGATTTCTTTTATTCTGTGGGAAAGCTGGCAGCTACTGGCATGCAGAAGAGTATTGCCTGCCGTGGGTATGCAGTAAAGTTGGGTCTGAACTAAGTAGTTTTGTACGTCCCCAACATTTTTTTTTATGGTCAAAGGCAAAAATAAATGAAAAATGTAAAGCATTATCATTAACTGGTTCACGACCGCCCGCCGTGTATTCACTGTGGTGGTCGGGTCCCGCTGCATGGAAAGGGCTCACGGGCTGAGCCCTCTCCATAACCGGTAAGTCTTTGCTGCATATTGCATTTGCGGTTGTTATAACAGCGATTGCTGCCGGCAGCCTCAAAAAGACGGCGGCGCATGGACGGCGCCATCTTGCCTAGGATCGTCGCTCCCCGTGACGTCATCGGGGAGCGGCGATCCGTCTCCATGGTAGTGCAACATCCCCCACCGGGGCCTAGCCCTTGAGGTGAGGCCTGGAGACAGCCGGGGCCCGCGGTACCGGAGTGGCTGGCGGTTGCGGCCTAAGCACGCTATTGTCACGGTGCTTGGTACGGGGGGAACCGGAGGGCTGTCCTACAGCCTGGCAGGTCTCCAGCAGGGTGGTGTTGGCAAGAAATGATGAGGGAGAGGCTGCTATAGCGGATCTCCCTGGGGCAACCCCCTAATGTCCCGAGTGTGAGTCTCTGGGTGATGGACAGGGTGCCCGTGATGAAGGCAGCCGTATTAGCAGGGACCAGACGGAGACAGAAGTTGAAGAAAACAACTTACAGTTCTTTATTTGAACCGGCAGGAACCGCAGCAACGTGCCTTTAACAGGTAGATGGAGTGCTGAGATGTGAGTTGGAGGGAGCCTCAGGAGATAGTTCACCAGCCTGGATGTAGAGAGCAGGCTGGGAGGCAGCTGTGTCCTGGTAGGAAGCTTCAGCTTGTCCTGTAGGGCTTCAGGTATCACCTTTAAAGGTAAGATGATACCCCTTTTCCTCACTACACTAACTCTAGTCTAATGCTCCACTCTTCAGAGGCAGGGGCTAGGCTCTTCCTGCTCTGGTATGGGCCAGACTGAGATTACTCACTCACTAGGATTCTCCTACACTAGAATCTCTCAGAAGATCTGAGAGACTTCTCTCTCTAGAATGACATACTGGAATCCCCCTAGAAAGACCCAGAACATTCCTGGCCAGGGGGTTTTGTTACCTCCCTTTGGTCAGGTGGTGGCTGCTCCTCCAATCACATCTCAGCTTACAGAGCACAGGATGCAACACATATCATTGGACAACAGCATCTTGCATCATACAAAATACTTAACCTCTGCCTTGCCAGGCAGGATTCACCACTGCAATGTCCCCTGTATGATGTGGTGACATGTTATGGGGCTTATTCGCAAGCACTACCTCGCCATTGCATCGGCGAGGGTGTTGCATACCCCGGGGGCAATTGAAAGAGCCGCCCTCGGCTCGACTACAGATGTTTTGGGGCACAGAGGGGGCTAAGGGCACTTCTAGGAAGTGCAGGCTATGTGAGGTGTAGGGAAACACCGCCCATGGTCCTGGAGACAGGCACCTGGGTTGGTGTCGGACTAAGATAAAAATATGTATATCTGTATGACAGTTGGTCGCTGACGCCATTAAACCGAACTGTACAGTAGGAAAGGTGTGGTGTCATGTCCTGTAATCCACTCATTGCACCAAGGCCTGTATATTTGTTTTATCAACGCTTCTTCCCTGGCGGCAATTATATAGTGTGCCTATCTGCATTGCCTTAGCATATGCGACACGAGTACCTCCTGACTGACAACCTTACCCCTGTATGAGTGGCATCCAGGTGCTATCTATGTAACACCCCCGGTCCCCTAAGGACCCGCAGTTTACGGACTACCCCCATGTGCAAACCTCAGTTTGAGGGATCAGGTAGCGGTCAGTGTTTTACACAAAAAGACGGTCCGACACAGCCACACTACAACCTGAAAAGCCTATGAAAGGGTTAATGCAGACTACTGGCATATATGACAGTGTGCAAACAGGTGATAAATTCACATTGGCTTAGGAGCCCAATGGGTACACGTCTTGAACGTTACAACGTTACAGATAGATAGGCTACTCAGGGTAGCAGCATAAAATGTCTCTTTTCCTGCAAAGAAAAGGCATACAAAGTGCAAACAGAATGTCCATACCTAAAAAGGAAGGCATTAAGTGCAAAATAATAAGTCAATAGACATAGCAACTTTTCCCTGGAGTATCTGGCAAAAGTCTCTCAGAAGGTCTCTAGTAACAAAGTCCATCTTCTGGGTACAGCCCTTGATGTGGGGAAAAGTGCAATAAAGTTGCAAAGGGTCTCCTCTATGTGTAGAGGGACAGAGTCCTTTGAAGAAATCTCTGCTGTGGCAGGGGAAGGGGTGCTATCATAGCACAGGACAATATATAATCTCTTGACTGAGATAAATAAGGGTAAGAGTCTCAGGAAAGTCTCTGGCTCTTTGGGGAAAGGACAGAAATATACACAATATGTACAAAGTACCTGGAGCGGGCTACAGCCCTTCAGGGGTTAGTCTGATGCACCTTAGCTGGGTTCAGCAGGGACAGGATCCAAAGGCAATAGGGAATCCTGTGCATCCTCAGCGGGAGTAGGTGCCGGCTGGGGACACCCGGTGGCAGCAGTGGGTACTGCAGGTGCAGCAACATCCTCCGGACCTTCAGGGGGAGGAGCGCTGTCGCTCGGGGTGTCGGCTGTTCCAGCCGGGGGCTCAACTGAGCTAGGGACCACGGAGGGGTCCAGAAAGACATAAATAGGGACCTGCGGCAGCGCCGCGGCTCCTTCCAGCTCCGGTTCTTCCGGGGCCGGGTCATCACCCCATTGGTAACCAGCAAGGGGAGATGCGGGCCTAGATGGAACCTCCGGGCAAGGTTCGCTAGCCGGGATGTCTTCTCCCACAGAAGAGCCGCGGGACCTAGCAATGCTCCCGGCAGGGGAGACGGTGGGGGTGGCGCCCTGGATCATGCCCGGCCCATGGATGGCAATGGGACCCGTACTCACGATTACCGTGGATGGGGCATTCACGTGGGTCACCGCCCGGGGACTCGCAGCCGAGGAAGAAGAGGTGTTCGGAGATTCCGGCCACTCGTCGTCCTCATACCAGTCATCGTGCGGGTAGTAGCGGTCCTCATCGGAATCGGGGATCCGGATCACACCAGCCGCCCAAGGTCCTCGGGGCCCCTCTTGCAGGGAAAACTCAATGCACTCGCCTGGCTTCAGATTGTGCTGGCTCTCCGGCAGATCAGGCCTCTTGACGGACCGGCGGGGTATAAATACTTCCCGTCCGGTGTAGTCTTGGGTGGCGAAGCCATAGCCCCGCTGCTTATCAAAGAACCGGACCATGCCGGTGGTGCGGTTCTTCTCCACCCAGGCTGCAGCTGTAGACCGGCCGGCCATATAACGTTGGGCCTCCTTCTCGCGGCTTCGCTGCTCCAAGACAGCGTCCCGGAGTCGCTGGCGGGCGGCCTCACCTCGGCCTCGAGGCTGCGGAGGTTTCGGTGCTGGGGCTCGTGGCTCCGGTTCAGGCTCGGATCTCCTTGGGCGACAGGTAGGTGCCGGAACAGGAGCAGGAACCACCGGAGGATCAGGAACCACCACCACGGGGCTAGCAGGCCGCGGAGCCGGAGTAGCAGGCCTCGGAGCAGGTGGAGCGGCAACACTAGGCCCAGGCGTTGGCTCGCCAGGAGTCGGGGCCTCCCCACGTGGTGCCTCCACGTGGGCCCGCGGTACCGGGATGGTAGCCGGGATAGGGACGAGGAACCGCCCGGGTGGAATCGGGTACTGTGTCACCGTTTGGTAACATGTCCTGGTGACGAAGGCCCGAGTCAATCCTCGGTGCAGCCGATGTCCAGCGGAGGGTCTTCGGACGGGCTGCGCCGAGACCACCACCATAGTCTCTAGGACCTCGTAAAAATCCGGACGCTCCACAGGAGGGAAAGGCGGAGGACCCCACATGGTGTTGTCCTCACTGTCCAAAGTCCACTCAAGTTCTGGCGCTTCTCTGAGGCGGGACAGGAAGTCCGCCTCTAGCCAGTGGGAGGAGTCCAAGTCCTTCCCGCCAAGAACTGTGGCGGGCTCTAATTTTTCCTGCGCCACAGGAGGCGGGGTTCGCGCCCTTCGCGCGTGGGTGGAGCTTGATGCGTCATCTGGGTTTCCCGCCAGTGAAGGTTTTGGCGGGCTTGAATTATTTGCTGCGCCACAGTTTCTGAGGTAAAAATCTTCGGGCGCGGCAGCGCCGGATGTAGCAGAGCTGGTACAGTTCTTGCCAGGATTAACCTCTGGAGTGCTGGAGCGGCGCTCTATAGCACGTGGCAGCAGTATAACACAGTTCATTCCAGAAACACACAAGTCCTTGGGCCTAAACCCGGATGGCAGCAGGGTTAGGCAGCACAGTCTTTTCAATAAAGGAAAGTCTTTAATGCCGTAATAAGGCACAGAAGTATCAATCCTGTTCGTGACGCCACTTGCAACATCCCCCACCGGGGCCTAGCCCTTGAGGTGAGGCCTGGAGACAGCCGGGGCCCGCGGTACCGGAGTGGCTGGCGGTTGCGGCCTAAGCACGCTATTGTCACGGTGCTTGGTACGGGGGGAACCGGAGGGCTGTCCTACAGCCTGGCAGGTCTCCAGCAGGGTGGTGTTGGCAAGAAATGATGAGGGAGAGGCTGCTATAGCGGATCTCCCTGGGGCAACCCCCTAATGTCCCGAGTGTGAGTCTCTGGGTGATGGACAGGGTGCCCGTGATGAAGGCAGCCGTATTAGCAGGGACCAGACGGAGACAGAAGTTGAAGAAAACAACTTACAGTTCTTTATTTGAACCGGCAGGAACCGCAGCAACGTGCCTTTAACAGGTAGATGGAGTGCTGAGATGTGAGTTGGAGGGAGCCTCAGGAGATAGTTCACCAGCCTGGATGTAGAGAGCAGGCTGGGAGGCAGCTGTGTCCTGGTAGGAAGCTTCAGCTTGTCCTGTAGGGCTTCAGGTATCACCTTTAAAGGTAAGATGATACCCCTTTTCCTCACTACACTAACTCTAGTCTAATGCTCCACTCTTCAGAGGCAGGGGCTAGGCTCTTCCTGCTCTGGTATGGGCCAGACTGAGATTACTCACTCACTAGGATTCTCCTACACTAGAATCTCTCAGAAGATCTGAGAGACTTCTCTCTCTAGAATGACATACTGGAATCCCCCTAGAAAGACCCAGAACATTCCTGGCCAGGGGGTTTTGTTACCTCCCTTTGGTCAGGTGGTGGCTGCTCCTCCAATCACATCTCAGCTTACAGAGCACAGGATGCAACACATATCATTGGACAACAGCATCTTGCATCATACAAAATACTTAACCTCTGCCTTGCCAGGCAGGATTCACCACTGCAATGTCCCCTGTATGATGTGGTGACATGTTATGGGGCTTATTCGCAAGCACTACCTCGCCATTGCATCGGCGAGGGTGTTGCAGTAGCCTCAGGTCTTCCGAAGACCCGAGGCTATTTTGTTTTAGCACATTGTAATGAATGAGGAGGAAAATCCACATATACTACCATACTGCAGTATCCACCCAGAAAGACAGATAAGGTCATCGATATATATGGTTACTTTCATTATACAAATATAGTTCTTCCCACAGGGCCATGTAAAAGTTGTCCAAAGAAGAGGAGAAGCTAGGTCCCATTGGGCAACCAGATGTATAATACAGAAAAAATAATAGAACATTGACAATATATAAATTCTATCATTACTGAAGATAAGATAGAGCTTGTCCTGCTTTGGTGTGGGAAATAGAAGTACAGTCACATCACTGGTTAGACCTGTAAAGTTAGATGACCATTGAAAACGGTTGTTAAGTACAAATTTTCTGTCTTGTAGAAATCCAGGTAGGGGGAGTCACCAAAAGTTTGGACTACATGTTACTTGTCTATACTATGGACTCACTTTTATCACTTGATACCAGGTTCGGTCCTCTCTGGCCGGTCACATGAATTGAGGTTAGCACCTCCTCTCAGCCCGTGTACTCCTACATGGGAATACAACTGTATATAGCAAGTTTTGTGCACATGCGCACTACCTTAGTGAATCCCGGCAGGCTCCAAATCAACGTCAGACAACGCGCCACGGGATTGCGAATGGACCGGGTAAGTAAATGAGCCCAAACATGTTTTAGTCCAAAAATGTTTCATTTCTTTTTTTTCATATAATGTGATGCTTTTAAGATGTATGAATAAACTGTAGTTTTAACTTTTTTTTTTTCCTGGAGTCAAGAACTTTTCTGCCATCTTTTCTAACTTTTTAAATATTTTCATTGAATAATATAACCTTTGAATCATATTATGCTTGGAAAAGCTCAAAGTATAGCCTCCAGGTTAAAATCATAAAGTACACATTATCTCTTTTTTTGCAAGTTAATCCTGCTGAGAGTTCTTTAGGGTCTGTATTCAGGACGGAGAAGATACAGTAACACAGGTTTACATGAGGATGTGTCTGGTACCGCAGAAAGGCCCTTTTTCACTTTATTGGGGCTGAGCTGCAATGCCAGTTACATGTTCAGATGTGCTGCTGTACTTAAATACTGCAGGGGGTTTGTCCAGGATCAATATTTTTTTCATTAATGGCTCCAGGAGGTGTAAAAATACTGGTCCATGATGTCCCCTCCCATTACATCACATCCATACTGTGGCTATACTTCGGGTCCACTGTGATGGAACCCATTACAGCCTGCATTTGATCCCAGATGACCCCTTTACACTGCAATCTATCCCCAGATAACCTCTGTCCACTGTCACCAGTCTTTACAGCACTAAATTACATCACATAAGGTATGAAATATAAAATATCATTTTTAGAATTCCCTCTGAAATGTCAAATCTCGCTTGTTTACCTATGAAAAAAATACTGCCATGGAAATGAGCAGAGAAGATTCACTATTTGCCTTAGATGGGTCACTTTTAGACCATGAAGCAGGAGCATCAATTCAGATGCCAATATCTTGGCTCTATATTAAAAAAAGGTGGAAATAAAATTTTTATCTGCAGCCCACATTCCCAAATATGCCTTTATATCTGATTCTGTAGCTCACAAAAACATTATTGAAGAGATAGAGACACCTGAAATTATACTTCTCATTCAGCTTCTAAAAGTGACTCATCTGAGGTAAAATAAGTCTCTTCTCAATTAATTTGTTTATGACTTTGGAGGTGATTTTTTTAATGATTAAACAGTAAGTTATAACATAAAAGAGGAAACTGTAGAATGGATGTTCCAAAGCTGAGTAAAATTTATCCTGTGCTATGGAGTGGAAAAGGTTAGATTTTTTTCATCACATATTTACTTAATCTGACTGACTCCGATATATTCCCTTTAGGGTGGTAGATGGAATTGAAGACAGTGGAGATGTTTCAGAGAGTCAGACCTTTCAATTCAACATGGACAACTCCCGGACGAGATCTCCCATCCGTCAGTCTCCAGTTGCAGGTAAAGAAGTAAGCATGAAAGACATACATTGGTAGGATATACAGACTAGACGTAGTTATCATAAGCATTGTGTATCTATATATAGAGGGTTATTTATCATTGGTTGTCCTGGGCTTTTTTGGCGTAAAAAAAGTTTCAGAAAAGTCGCATTGAGGTTTTTTTTGGGACTTTTTACTACTAGGCCTCTTCATTCATTTGGCGTAAACATAGAACTGCTGCTAGTGCAACACCGTGCAAAGCCGAGTCATGACTTGTCACATAGTTACTCCAATCCCATATTAGTGTATGTGCTGGGACTTTTTATGCAATTGGAGACTTTTTTGGGGACTTTTTGAAAAAAAAATCCTAGACAAAAATTAGACTATAAGAACATTTATTAAAGGTGCCAAAGCCACTTTAATTAATCTGCTGGCAGCAGAGCACCAAAAATAGACATATAACTGTCCCAAGTAGCCACATAATGATAAATCTCCCCCGATGTATCCATCCATCCATCCATCCATATAGTAGTGCAGTCAGCACACCCCTCTGTTTTCACTCCCTTGAGATTGTGAGGGTCATTTACTAAGGGCCCGATTCGCGTTTTCCCGATGTGTTACCCGAATATTTCCGATTTGCACCGATTTTCCCTGTATTGCCCCGGGATTTTGGCGCACGCGACCGGATTGTGGCGCATAGGCGCTGGCATGCACGCGACGGAAATGGGGGGGCGTGGCCGAACGAAAACCCGACGGATTTGGAAAAAAAACGCCGCATTTAAAACAATAAAAATGTCGCTTGGGACGCGCTTAACTTCACTTGGTCCGGCTCGGTGAACTTGAGTGCGTTCAGATGCTTTTCATCGCAGCAGCGCCACCTGGTGGACGGCGGAGGAACTACCTTAATGAATCCCGGCCGGACCCGAATACACCGCAGAGAACGCGCCGCTGGATCGCGAACGGACCGGGTAAGTAAATCTGCCCCTGTATGTCCTTCCTCACCCATCCATGTGTGATCAGAAGCTGCATTTGTCATTCCAAGACCCTGAAGTCAACATTCCTTCCATGACACCGGTATTACTATTAATATTTATGCCAGTCTTTTTTTTTTTTTTTTTTTTTTTTTAAGGGGCTAAAAATTATCTTTATTGTGTAAATATCACTAGGGGATTACAATTTCAGAACTCTCTATGTCTATGGGCATGAGTTCTTTTTTTTTCATAAATATTTTATTGAAGTTTCATAGTATAACAGATATAACGTCAATACTTGCTACCCTTGGTCTCCTTCTTTATACAGACCTATTAGGGAAAGCAGTAAGATTAAAACAAATGTTCTACAATTCTAGCAAGAAAAATGCCAGTCTTTTTTACTGTGAAGGCTTAGCTGAGACACTTATTTCTTCACCCAAACACATGCTGTTACGTGTGTCTATGTTCTGCAGAATCATAAGTCAAGAAGAAATCCAGGGTCAAAAAGCTTACAATAGCTCCAGGCATCCTTGCATGACTTCTGTCATTTTACTATTTTACTCATCCGTGCAGTGACAACATGATGCATTTCTTAAAGGAAGTTAATCTCCTTATTTTTGACTAATTAAAACCAATTTTGGTGTCTTTTTTGGTTTCATATTGTTTATTTCCTGTACAAAATGATAGGCCTGCTCATCTTTCCTCAACATTCATAGAAATGATTTCTCGAAGATGCCTATTGCAGAGTTCATTGTTGGAAAAGGGAGAAGATAGATGTGTTAGTGCATACTATGTTAGAACCAGTTATTTTGTAAATTGTTTGCGGTTATTGTGATTCAAAACTGCACAGAGCTAAGCAATGATGAGAAAGAAATGACTTCTGAGATGTGATCTTTATGAAGAGGAAGCGTTTACCGTATATACTGAGTAGAAGTCGAATTTTTCTAGCACAATTCTTTTTAAAGGGGGCTCTGCTGGATGTTTTATTGATAAGGGGAGGCTGATACTGGACATTTTATTAGAGAGTAGTTGCTGCATTTTTCACCCTAGGCTTATACTCGAGTCAATACGTTTTTACCAGTTTTTTGTAGCAAAAATAGGTACTTCGGCTTATACTCGGGTCGGCTTATACTCGAGTATATACATAATATATATATATATATATATATATATACATATATATATATATATATATATATATATATACATAATATACATATACATACTTAATGCAAAGCACAGGGGACTTTGTAAAACTGAAAAAATAATTACTAAAACTTCTAGAATAGAAATAAAATACCGTTTACTGTCACAGTAAATTCAGAATTCTGACTTATGAGTATTCCAGTGAAAAAGCTTCGTGAGCTATCCTCCAGACCCCTCCAACACCAGCAATGTCATTTTATTGTTCTACATTTCATAGTTTGAAGTATACCTCCCCTAAACCTACAGGCAACACCCCCACCCCCCTCCCATAGTCTATATGGCTTTTCTATTGGCTTGAGAAAGGCTTCAGATGAAGATGAGACGTAGCACTATGGAAAGTCTGCTGATTTTTTTTCACTATTTTGGAGTGCTGCCATTTCTTTTATTTCTATACTGTGGAATTTCAGGTTCCAGTGGCGTTCACCCTAATGCTTCTGCTTTTTTGCTGTGCTGCTGTGGGTTTTTGTTGTGTGGCTTTTCTATTGGATTTTTTCAGTCTTCGTTGGATCATTTCCTGTTCTTATTCTTTTGGATCAACTTTAACATACTGGCAATATCCAATAAGACATGTGACTTACAGATGACCCATAGTTACAGACGGACCTCTCTGCCCCCTGTGACCTCTGGTGAAGCTCTCTGGATATTACTATAGTCTCAGGCTGCAATGATCAGCTGTAAGGTGTCTGTAATGAAGATTTATTGATAATACTTGTTCCCCACGCCACAAATTGTTGAAAACCTAATTGTCGCACATAAAAAAAATATTATAAAATATACATATTCCAAGTAACATAATAATAATCTTTATTTATAAAGCACCATCAAATTCTGCAGTGCTTTACAAATCACAGTGGACAAATACAAATGTAATACTACATCACAGATTTCAGTTATATGGAACAATAGGAGAGAGGTCCCTGCTCACAAGAGCTTACAGTCTATGAGGATGAGGGGGTGACACAAGAGCTTACAGTCTATGAGGATGAGGGGGTGACACAAGAGCTTACAGTCTATGAGGATGAGGGGGTGACACAAGAGCTTACAGTCTATGAGGATGAGGGGGTGACACAAGAGCTTACAGTCTATGAGGATGAGGGGGTGACACAAGAGCTTACAGTCTATGAGGATGAGGGGTGACACAAGAGCTTACAGTCTATGAGGATGAGGGGGTGACACAAGAGCTTACAGTCTATGAGGATGAGGGGGTGACACAAGAGCTTACAATCTATGAGGATGAGGGAGTGACACAAGAGCTTACAATCTATGAAGATGAGGGAGTGACACAAGAGCTTACAGTCTATTAGGATGAGGGGGTGACACAAGACCTTACAATCTATGAGGATGAGGGAGTGACACAAGAGCTTACAGTCTATGAGGATGAGGGGGTGACACAAGAGCTTACAGTCTATAAGGATGAGGGGGTGACACAAGAGCTTACAGTCTATGAGGATGAGGGGGTGACACAAGAGCTTACAGTCTATGAGGATGAGGGGGTGACACAAGAGCTTACAGTCTATGAGGATGAGGGGGTGACACAAGAGCTTACAGTCTATGAGGATGAGGGGGTGACACAAGCGCTTACAGTGTATGAGGATGAGGGGGTGACACAAGAGCTTTCAGTCTATGAGGATGACGGTGTGACACAAGAGCTTACAGCCTATGAGAATGAGGAGGTGACACAAGAGCTTACAGTCTATGAGGATGAGGGGGTGACACAAGAGCTTACAGTCTATGAGGATGAGGGGGTGACACAAGAGCTTACAGTCTATGAGGATGAGGGGTGACACAAGAGCTTACATTCTATGAGGATGAGGGGGTGACACAAGAGCTTACATTCTATGAGGATGAGGGGGTGACACAAGAGCTTACAGTCTATGAGGATGAGCGGGTGACACAAGAGCTTACAGTCTATGAGGATGAGGGGGTGACACAAGAGCTTACAGTCTATGAAGATGAGGGGGTGACACAAGAGCTTACAGTCTATGAGGATGAGGAGGTGACACAAGAGCTTACAGTCTATGAGGATGAGGGGTGACACAAGAGCTTACAGTCTATGAGGATGAGGGGTGACACAAGAGCTTACAGTCTATGAGGATGAGGGGGTGACACAAAAGCTTACAGTCTATGAGGATGAGGGGTGACACAAGAGTTTACAGTCTATGAGGATGAGGGGTGACACAAGAGCTTACAGTCTATGAGGATGAGAGGGTGACACAAGAGCTTACAGTCTATGAGGATGAGGGGTGACACAAGAGCTTACAGTCTATGAGGATGAGGGGGTGACACAAAAGCTTACAGTCTATGAGGATGAGGGGGTGACACAAGAGTTTACAGTCTATGAGGATGAGGGGTGACACAAGAGCTTACAGTCTATGAGGATGAGGGGGTGACACAAGATTTATAATGGTCCAGCCATTCTTTATTAGGGAACAGTATAAAATAATGTAATAAATAAAAATTCTGTTGCTTGAACCAGCCATCAGCCATACAAATATAACTTAAGAACAAAACTAAAGAACCTATCTTGTACGTAACCCAGGGACTGCCTGCAACTTATAGGGGCACATTTACTTACCTGGTCCCTGCGCGATCCCTGATCAAGAATGCCCACCAGGTCCGCCGGAGTTCACCATCTTCCTCACGGTGTATGTAAGTGCTTGGCTTGTGATACAAATTGAATTGTTATATCCCACGCATAGTCCGAATCAGTCCGATCGTCCGAAGGCCCGCCCCACGATTTGTGTTGCATGAAAGCCGAGTGATTGTGACACAATACGATTGCGTGCGACACTAAAAGTAGAATATATCACCAGAAATATAGAAATATCCTTTCTAGAATCTTTTATCTTTTATTTAAAATCTCTCCCATCATATCAAATCATGTGAAAAGAAGATTTTGTCCGAGTTAAGTTTGAGTCTGAAGAGGGGTTGTCATATTATAAGAATTTTGATTCTGCAACCAACAGAGATACATGGTCTCCTCTATCCTAAAATCAACTTTTAAAATTCTGCTAATGAGCCTGAAGAGCTCCTGGAGTGGTTACAGAAACCCTCTGTTTTCTGGCTTCACAAGTTGTTGTTACACTGAAGCAGTGTATCGCTGTCTCACCCTCCTCCCGACACACCCTGTCATCTCGGCAGCAGTGAGTACATAGTGGTAGGGGGGAAATACTCTTACAGAATATGACAACCTGTGAATCTGCAGCACTAGGGGGCTCTGGTAACGCGGCTATAGCCTTTCTGGTTCATTAGCATAATTTTATAAGTTGATTTTAGAAGAAAGGAGGGCATGGATGACAAATAAAAGAAGAGCCTGGATTTATGAGTGACCCTGGTTTATCCTTGCTTGATTTTGATGGTAGAACTTCTTTAACAACTGATGGTGTGTATTTTCATCCTGAGCAAGGGGCCGTTGGCAGCTCAGAAAACCCCCATCCTGGTGATTGTGGGGGTACTGCCAATGTACTTTTAAAGTGGGCCATTAAACACAGCTGAGGTCCTGATAGGACACAACTCGGATGAGGACTGTTTAACCTCTTAGATGCCACAGTCAATGGTGACTGCTGCCTCTAATAAGACCAGGTTAATATCTATGATCAAGGTAGAGATTTCTTATTGGGTTGTAAATCTTTGCTATATTGTAAGACACTGAATTTCCTGCCTTTTAACCTGATATTGTTTTATCATACAGCCACAGTAAATGAGGTCTCAGGAAAAGTGTCTCAATGTGCACGCTCTATTGTGCTGACCTGGTGCAGAATTTGTTAATAAGAACTATAGTTAGAAAAATTCTAAAACATGATGCCCTGGATTTTCACATTGAACAAACCTTAATAAGCTGTATGAACTGGGACAGCACAATGATCATAAGATGTACTCCATAAAGACCTAGCTCTACCCTTAAATATGCAGATCACTGTAGGTCATTATTCATTTATATTCCATCTTTTCCATATATACGAGATGAAAAACAGTGCCCAAGTGTGGCTTGTAGGTATGAAGAATGTTGATCCAGTTGTAACCAATCTTCCCGCTGCCCCCCCATACCACTAGGGAGACTTTTCTTACTGTGCACCTATACATTGAGATTTGAAACATATGGTCATAAGTATCGCTAATGACTCTCAAATAATATCTAGAGAGATGCTGTCAGTCATCCAGCAGTCACTTATGTCCAAAAAGCAGAGGATATAACCAATTCATTTCTTGCCTTATATTTGCTTCTGAGTTGCATTGGAAAGCCCCTAACACAAATAGATGAATTTAGGAAAAAATCTGCCTTAGGGGGTGAACAGATCCTCTTCATTTGAAAAAAGTTTTGTGGTTTCAGACATGTAGATCTTCAGATCTTCAATTCCTAGTCGATACAAAAAAATAAAATACTTGTGAAAACTAAAAAATTCTTGTGAAACAAACCTTAACAGTGATATCTATTTGGATACAATGGGTAGTATATGTTATAATTCCTGTTTGGTGAGATCTGTATATCCACAGATTTTCCATCACAGTTCATTGCGGTTTAAATGACATTATTGCTATTTGATGAAATGGATTTTTGGCAGACTGGACAGTGGTAGATGTCCCAAACTTTCCCTGTTTACGGACTATTGCAGTGATCAGTTTTACACTCAAAAGCCCTCAGAGAGATCTTGTGCTTTGTCCTTTGATGACGTCTCTTCGAGAAAACCAGATTATTGGGGTGAATATTTGCATAGGCACAAGAATCGTGTTGAGAGTTAAGTGTTCACTAAGTCACCCCCTAGGGGGTTAATCATGAGGGGTCTTTCACAGTGATCTTCTGATATCTTTGAAAAGTTGCCAATGTATATATTACTCCTGCAGTGTGAATATGTTATGTATTAATGGGCTAGGTCTGCCATACAAGGATAGTTTATTTGGTAGTGACAAGTTTGCAAGTTATCCTGTTTCCACAGTATAAGTGATAACAAAGGATAAGGGGCTGACTGGTGGGACCCCCAAGGATCAGCACAATGGACCTTCAGCAATCTGAAGAACAGGAGGGTCTTTCTAACTAATGAGAATTTGAGTCCAGACACTCCATCCAATAGTATGGGAGTGCCTGAATCTCCTATACAAATGAATGGGGCAGGAGGACACATGAATGACCTGCAATTCCATCAATTTGTGATGGATTCTCTGGGTTGTCGGGGTCCGTTCTCATGATCTGTGGGGATCAGACCACCACAAATCAGATTGTTGTCATGCAAACTCATTATAAATGCAAACTCAGTTTACAGTGCTAAAATGTAGTAGCCAGGGTCAGCTCCGGGTTTCAGTAGGCCCCTGGGCGACAGAGCCTCCAAGGGCCCCTTTGCAGTGAACTCATGTGGTGACATTAAAAATTCAGAAACTAAAAAAGTCTCCTGTTGCCTAAAATATTCCCTGGTTTATTACACCAAACAGCTCCCTCATGGTTATTTTATTTAAATCCCCCTCACCTCCTATGGATTCATTAGACACAGCCCCCCATGGATTCCTTATGTGGGTCCCCCCCAGCAGCTCTGGGCCTTGTATGCTCAGTGCTAGCGCCGGCCCTGGTTGTAGTGGGATGTCTTTGTCGTTTGCCACTTAATATTTTTGAATAATATTTTTAAAATCAGAACTGATAATACAGATGAAAGAGGCTTATTGTATATTCTGATGTATAATCTTTTCCTGCATGCTATTATATTCCCTGCCAGTCAATGGTGTGTGCTCTTATGCTTTTTATAGCTCCCCAGCCTCTCACATTTATCTACAATCACTGTGAACAGAGACCATTAGGAATCTCCCGTGTAACGGCTAATTAAATAATGTAAATGGATGTTCTTGTGTTATATGAATGACAGAGATTCTGTCACTGCTGAGATGAAAACGCATGCTTCATCCTCTTCTGCATATAAAAGATCCTGACTGTATTGAATCCTGATTGTATGGAACACTTAATTGGTAAAGAAGATAGATAAAGAAGTATTGAGATCATTTCCGGAAAAAAATATCATTTTCACTTACAATAACATTGTCATAGAAGTCATGTAGCTATGGAGGAGAGGATCAAAGTGGTGCTCCATATTGGCTTGCCTTGGGCTAAACAGGCCCCATCCTTTCACCAAAATGATAGCTATATGGCCCACGATGACCTTTTAACCAATCCACCTATGGAACCAGGCAGCAGCAACAGCTTTAAAGACCTGCAGAGATAGAGGAGAATCACTTCCATCAACAAAAACTACTAGCCCCCTCAGGTAGGGGATGAAATGTCCTTTATAGAATTATCTCTATTATGTAAAATTTCTCTCCAAAATCATGTGAAAATGAGCAGAGATTGCTGTCCCTGAGGATTGATCCCCCCCCACCTCAGACCTCACATCCCCTTTTAATCTCTTTTTTACTGAGCTTACAGGACCCATTCCTGGAACCTCATGGGTTTTGGGTTTAGATAGTACAGGCAGTCCCCTACTTAAAGGGAACCTACCACCACAAATCTACCTATAAAGGTAGATCGGGTGGTAGGTGGATCAATAGGACGTGAGGATAGCCCTTTTAAGGGCTAATCCTCACGTCCCCACACTTTTTTGTTAACTTTTATTATACATTTATGCAAATTTACTTATGCGGCTACTGGGGCGTGGAGTAACCGCATCTGAGATTACACGAGGCGGCTACTCCACGCCCCGGTAGCCTCTTTTCCCCTCCTACTCACCCATCTTCGGCTGCGCGCCCTCGTCCGGCGATCCTGCCGTCTGCGCATGCACAGAAGAGCAGGCCCGCGCCTGTTTCGGAGCAGTGACCGCGCAGGCCTGCTCTTCTGCGCATGCGCAGACGGCAGGATCGCCGGACGAGGGTGCGCAGCTACGCGGAGCTGCGCACCGAAAATGGGTGAGTAGGAGGGGAAAAGAGGCTACCGGGGCGTGGAGTAGCCGCCTCGTGTAATCTCAGATGCGGTTACTCCACGCCCCAGTAGCCGCATAAGTAAATTTGCATAAATGTCTAATAAAAGTTAACAAAAAAGTGTGGGGATGTGAGGATTAGCCCTTAAAAGGGCTATCCTCACGTCCCATTGATCCACCTACCACCCAATCTACCTTTATAGGTTGATTTGTGGTGGTAGGTTCACTTTAAGGACACCCGACTTACAGACAGACCCCTGTGCCCACTGTGACCTCCGGTGAAGCTCTCTGTATGCTTTACTGTAGTCCCAGGCTGCAATGATCAGCTGTAAAGTGTCTGTAATGATGCTTTATTGATAATTCTTGGTCCCATTACAGAAAAAAAATTTGAGACTCTGATTATCACTGTGGAAATAAAAATTTTGTCTGGATCTACAATAATAAAATATACAATTTCGACTTACATACAAATTCAACTTAAGAACAAACTTATGGACCCTATCTTGTATGTAACCCGGGGACTGCCTGTACTAGGTTACTGGGTTACATGATCTGCTTATGTTATTTCTTCCATTTACTGTCCCCACACCTCTATATTATCACATTTTTAATATAACTCTTTTATCCTATTTCACAGTATATTTACAATGTGTACTGACAGGGCCGGCGACAGCACTGAACATATGTGGGCAGGTACAGGGACCCAGGACTGCTGGGGGGCTACATAATGCTGTTCATAAGGAATCCATGGGGATGAGGGGGGCTGTATCTAATGAATCCATAGGGGTGAGGGGGCTGTAGGTAAAATAACCATGAGGAGCTGTTTGGATTGGTAAACTAGGAAAAATTTTAGGGAACAGTTATACTTTCTGAATTTTTAATGCTGCAAAGTGAGTTCGGTGCAAAGGGGCCTAATAAGGGTCTGTCACCCCGGGGGCCAATGAAAACTGGAGCTGACCCTGTGTACTAACTTCACACGCCTTCCAAAGGTTAATTGTTTACATGTTCCAAAGTACAAAGGCCTTGTTAGTGCAAGTAAGTTATGTAATTTTGGCATCTGTAAAAAAAATTCAATAAAAAGATACTTGAAAAGAATAGAAAAGTTTTAAGGGTTCATGAGAAGAGTCAATTCAGACATCACTATTTTCGCTGTTATAGTACCGAGAAACATTATTTTAGTGTCATATTTCATATTGCATAGTAATTCTGTGGGCTATAGAACTAGAGATACAGAGAGTTTTTAAAAAGTGGGAACTGGATTCTTATCTGCAGCATGCATTTCCAGCTATGTCTTTAACTGTCTGCATGTCTGGTTCTGTAGCTCACAGCATGTTTCTAGGTTCTATAGAACTGAAGACAGGGGCATCTGAAGTGACACTCCCATGCAGCCTCTAAGCCCGACTCATCTCAAATATGAATCTTCTATGCTCATATTCATATGACTTTGGAGGAGATTTTTATAGGTAAATGGGTAAGATTTCACATAAAAGGGAGAATTCTAAAAAGGATATTTAATACACTACCTGAAGGGACTAATAGTTTCATGGTGTAAGGCAGGGGTCCCCAAAACTACGCCCCGCGGGCCGGACCGTTTCTATCCGGCCCCCGTTGCATCGAGCCCCCGGGCTGGCGCTCCAATAGCGTCAACGATTAGGCCGCAAACTATGATTAGGCCGCGGCCTCCGGCAGTCGGGCAGGTGCCAACTTCCGTCAGGACAGGAAGCTCCTGTCCGTCACTGTGTAGTGCTCGTTGCGGTCGATGCTGCCGCTCGAGCACTATTATTGCAGGTGGAGTGATGCAGCCGAGCACCCCTTCCTGTCTGGCAGCAGCCAGAAGAAAGAAGAAGCGGGACCCAGAGGCGAGTACATGATTTTTTATTTTTTAAAACAGCAGCAAAAAGATTGTATAAAAAGATTGAATATATGAAGTAAGGAGCAGCATTGGAAATAATTAATGATGAGGGGCAGAATATGAAATAATTAATGGTGGAGGGGTAATACAGGAAATAATTAATTATGGGGGGCACTATATGAAATAATTAATTATGAGGGGCAATATAGGAAATAATTAATTATGAGGGGCAGCATAGGAAATAATTAATGGTGGGGGGCAGCATAGGAAATAATTAATGGAGGGGGCAGCATAGGAAATAATTAATTATGAGGGGCAGCATATGAAATAATTAATGGTGAGGGGCAGCATATGAAATAATTAATGATGGAGGGGCAGCATATGAAATAATTAATGGTGGGGGCAGCATAGGAAATAATTAATGGTGGGGGGCAGCACAGGAAATAATTAATGGAGGGGGCAGCATAGGAAATAATTAATTATGAGGGGCAGCATATGAAATAATTAATGGTGAGGGGCAGCATATGAAATAATTAATGGTGGGGGGCAGCACAGGAAATAATTAATGGTGGGGGCAGCATAGGAAATAATTAATTATGAGGGGCAGTCTAGTAATTAATAGGGGGAGGGCAGCATAGGAAATAATTAATGGAGACGGGTCCCAGTATATTTAATAATTAATTGACTGAATTAATTTATTAATCGGGCCAATATATAAAATAGTGCAGTATATTAAATAATTAATTGAGGGGGGCCCAGTGTATTACAGATGCGGTCACATGTACTGCTAACGCTGTGTTTTCAAGGAATTTCAAATTTTTATTTTATTGGGGAACCCTGGTGTAAGGTCTGGCGACAGGGTCTCTTTAAATTATTGGTACAGGCAGTCCAAGAGTTACAATTATAAAATATAGCTGTTCTGATTTACATAAAAATTAAACTTAAGAACAAACCTACAGAACCTATGTGTGTAACCCGGGAACTGCCTGCATAATAAAATTCAATACATTATTAATTAAAAATTGTCTAAAACTACAGAATAGAATAATGCAATGAGACCCACAAATTGCACTGCTGCTTGTAGTATTTGTAAGCTATTTAACTAACTTCAGAACTCATAACAACTACAACTTCAGCTAGCAAGTTCTTGAAAACAATATGAAACAAAGGTGACGCACTGACGACCTTAACTCCACAATGAATACAGTTATATGCAGTGGCAGCATGGAAACAAGTATGTATTTATTATGGTGTATTGTATCAGAGAATTCCAGAAATAGAGAATGTCCTTATATTTCATATTTTAATTTTGTAGTTAAAATCAGTTTTCCTTATTTCTCTTTGTCCCAGGGATAAGCTTAGTGAACCCAATTTTAGCAGCAGAAGCAGAAGAAATTAAGCAGAATATATGCAGATTAAATCTAGAGGTAAGAAATGTAGTCATCAGATATTGATTTTTTTTCTAGGCCTTAAAGTGTAACTGTAAAACTATAGTGATTTTACCAAATTATTATATGTGATTCCCCCTTTGAAAACAAACAGAAATATGCCTACTTTGTGCTCATTTTTCTTTTCTTTCCAAAGTTCTAGCATTTTCTGTTCTGAAAGTGTTTGACAAAAATCTATCTCACCAGAGGTGAAGTGGGCAGAGACTAATGTCTGTCAGTCTATGCCCTCAGGCTGAGGCCAGTTAGCTTGCCCACAGATCCCATGATGTCTTGTGTTCTCTCACAAAGTGATTTAGCATTAAACTGGCAGCTCTGCCAGTTGGCCCACACAATGGGCTGTGGAAACCAGATCAATGTGTATGAGCCCTTAGAAATGAATTTTTCTGTGTGCCATCTGCTGAACAATCAGAAAGCACACAGACAAAAAATAGCCCTCCTGTGTTTGAAGGCAAATAGAAGACATTAAAAGCTTAAGTCACACTGGTGGTCTGATAGCTAAGACCTTAGCGTATGATCACCAGTACAACCCTTATACTGGTTGAGACTGGGGCAGACTCATTCGACGTTCTAGTTATCCATTGATAAACACACTTTAATAGTCACATTAAAACCACTTTTCTTTATTGCAGATCAACGGTCTGAACCAGGAGGTCTCTCAGCTCAGCAAGGAATTACAACATATGATGCGCCTGTTGCAAGCTTTGCTGGCTGCCCAGCAGTACAACCCTCCAATGCCCTGCCCATACACAGTCCAGGTGGTCTCAGCCCCTTCTGCAAGCCACATGGGTTGCAATGAGCAGCAACCTAGGTCCAGTTACCCAATACCACACTCCCTGCATCTTGTACAAGAACCACCAATGCCCAGAACAATGGGACATGCTTCACTAGCTTCAGATGGTTCTTACAATCAAATGCATTTCACAAGAATCTCTCCAGATGCATGTACGAGGTCTACAGAACCAGAATCTTTCCATCCTGTGAGAGACTGCTGTTATATTCCCTCTAACACTATGTGTTCTCCTGGAACTCCACTTTCACATGTAGAGATGGAAAGAGTGAGGTTACTACAACAGACTGAAGAAGCTACTTCAAGCCCCACCAGCTATGGTTCACCAGTCTCTGGACCTCCATCGATGGGCCGAACAGCTCATACTATGACCTCTATGAGTTCTGTTCAATCTTTTACTACTTGTACGGCCCAGAACAACTCACCTCAGTCAGCTTCCAATAGGGACCCGCAGACTTGAATATGAAGACAAATCCAGAACTATATAGGGGTCAACCGGAATCTAAAGATGCTGCTTATTACGGCTGTGCAAAGTTAAGGAACATATTTATTAAATTATTTGGAGTAAGCACAAGAAGCCAAACCCTCTTACATATGTTATTGTATTTAGGCGCATGCCACATTGCTTGCCAGGACTATGTATTTCGCTTGATAGATGGTTTACATGCACAAGAAACTGTTGTGCACGCTAAGCGGCCTTTAAATATTTAATTTTTTTTTGTTGGAAGTTAATGGATCTAAATATTCAATGCAAGTTTTCAACAGTCTCCATACATGGCCATCAGAAATCCTAATCCAGATATTGACATTCATTATAGATGTTTTCCATGATTTTTATGATTTTAAAGGACGTTTCCAGAATATACTTTTATTATGCAATTCTACAACAGAAACCATGTACAATGATGACTTCATAATTTCACCTAACTATGCCATCTCAGTCAGGGATAGAGTAAGCCATCGATTCTCAATGTTTTTACCACAAGGGAACCCATAAAAATAATTTCCACTTCTACAAACTCCTTACGCCATTCATGTCTATCAGGGGCAGGTAAATCCTTCTATCATACTTACAGTGCTAGCATTTGGCTCAGATAGCTTTATATCAAATTATCCTTGACTTTCTCTACTATAACAGAGACAGGTCTCTTTGTGGTCTGGGGAATCCATGATCGGAGGTCAACAAAATCCAAGGTTCCTCAGCCCCTCTATTAGGCAACTGTGCTTTAAACATCTGTGGCCATGAGAATCCAGATTCGTAGCACAACAAAATCCAGAGTTCTTTAGATTCCGATTGGGAAACATTTGCACACACAACTGTCAGGTTACCAAGATTCTGAAGCGGATTTGGAATAACCAGCTTTTTCTATGCTATTGGGCATCATCCAAGTGCATCCCTCTTCGAATACAGCCAAAAAGATTACAAGGACTAATCCTCGAGTTCTTGTATCTGAGCCAAGAATAGCTCAATTGCAACTGTAGATTACCAGCATGAAGAAAAAAATATCCTAACTTGACCTCAGTTCATAGAGCGGTCAATAAATTTCATTTTCTATTCATTGACCTTCCAATGTACCAGAGATAAACTTCCGCATCATCTAGGCCAGAGGAGGGTTTCACCTGGTTATTGATAATAATTGTCTTATAGTCAAGTGTATGCAAATATATTGCACCTCACTTCTCTCATTTACATATTCATTTTAGTTTTTTTTCACCATTAATTCTAAAAAATACATAGAAACCCTTAACACTTATGTCTAAAGCTGATGGGTTTGGTATCTAGCATCTGGTCTACTGCTCTGCCTTGCATGTTTTACTATAGAACAAATGATATGCTATGAACTGCATGATCCAGGAATTGTAACCTTTGCATCTCTGCACATCTGGAGATTCCTGGTTTGTCACATAATTAGCATTTTCTACCAAAAATATTAATTTAAGGCGTCATTATTTCGTACATTTTCGCAAAGCACTCTCAGTATCAATCAGATTCCAAAACAAATGGTTCATATATTCCAACAGTCACATATTGGACATCATTGGTACTCACATTTGGAAAGTTTATACAACATTTATAGAAACTTATCATCACGATACAATTTACTTTAGACCTCCGAAAAAGCTTTATTGCTATCTTTATGTTTTATAGATTAGATTTATTGAGTATGAGTGAAGTATTCGTTGATAATTAGAGATGAGAGAATTGATGAATATTTAATCTGCTGAAGCTTTTCCAAATTTATGAAAAGGTTCAGTTTGGGTCCGAAACGATTGGACCTATTTAATGTTGCTCCAATTGTTCTGGAAATAAGAATATAAACAACTCTAGTCATCTAAAAAACATCTCATGGTTCGTATTGTTCATTTTCTAAATATGTTTTCATTGGGGTTAAGGTTAACCTAAATCCTAATTCTAGCCGTAACGTTAATGAACACATTTGTAGAAAATGATCTGTGTTTTAGAGGACTAGAGAGGGTCCTGTACTAATTTCCAGGACAATTGGAGAAACATCAGTTTGTCTGAAGTGAAACATAACATTTCTAAATTTCATTTGATGCTGGAAAGTCATCAGATTCCTACCACAAGCAAAAATCGACATATAGATTCACTCATCTCTATTGATAACCAAAGCAAAGGAACTGCTGTGTGTGGACCATCTAAATATAACTTCTTACATGTTAAGTTCCCCCACAGTATCCAGTATAAACCTTTATACTTGGGATGTTCTTAAGAGATATGAATCTATTGTCTAACTTTTATTGTAGTCTTTTTCCAGAATTACATTTTAAAGAGAACTTGTTATAAGGAAAGTGTTCTGCTTACTGCAGGCAGCATGTTATAAAGCAGAAGGAGTGAGCAAGATAATAGATATTTTTGTGGGTAATTATTCAACATAACTTGTATTTAATTGATCTAAATCTTAATCTGGATTTAATAGTCCCACGTAGTGGGCTTACCCACTGATCGACAGATATCTATGTATCCTTACTCATTCAAGCAGAAGGCTGTCAATCACTGAGTAGGACCGCCCAACGGACTCCTAAACCTGATTGTAAATAAATTATAAAAATTAGAGAACCTATTCCTACAAATCCATATATCAGGCTGCTCAGCTCATCCTGCTCTATAACATGTTAGCTTCATGCATTTTCAATTTGATGGGTTCCTTTTAAAAAAAAAAAAAAGGATTGTCATGTCGTTGTGTCCAAGATTTCAAGACCTTTATTTAGATGCAACACATTTTAAGGTACTTTACCAAGAGGATGTTTTCTTTTTATTGGACTTTTGCATTTTTTTTTTTGCTAATTATGCCCAAAATATTGTATGCAAAAGCACTAAAAATATCTGTGCACATAGCTGGATTTAGCACAGGTATGCCTTGTCCTGGGAGACTTTTCCAGGAAAACCTAAGTAAAGCCTTCCTGACAGAAGACTAAGGACATGGACAAAAATATCTGGATTTATTTCTATTGTCCAGCAAATACTAAATATAATCTTAGACCTAATGACCAATCCTCTTTACAACTCTGCTATGTCTGCCAAACCCAGCCCTTAAAATGGGATTTTTGTGGATTATGGGTTCACATACTTTTAGAGGGAAATTATAAGTTTGTGTACGAATCTTGTTCATGGGTCATGTTTGGTTTTGGCCCTTTTATGCAAATTGGACTAGAAAAAGCCCATGGTAGAGCACAGTTTTTTGGCCTTATTTATAATTTCATAAACCTTAAATTAGTGCTCACTTATTATTGTAATTGATTGTTTAGCTTCAGTAACATCCTAAAGGTACTGAAATGGCTCTTGTGTACATGTGTATTGAGAGCGGAAACATATGTATGAGAATTTCATGGGTGAAGGTCCTTCTCAATATAAAATTTGGTGGGTTGTTTGGGTGGCCATCGGCCCTCAAGATGGCTTGGGCCCCAGGCTACTGCCACACTGCCTATATTATAAACCACTACAAGTAGTTGATTTGGTGGCAGTCACAATAGTCTGACCATATACCACCATTGGGGCTCATTTACTAAGGGTCCGCAGAGCGCATTTTTGACGGGTTTCCCAACGATTTCCGTTTTGCGCCGCATTTAACAGGGGATTTTGGCTTACACAATCGGATTTTGGTGCATCGGCGCCAACTTGCACGCATCACAAATCGGGGGGTAGGCCGTCGGACAACCCTACGGATTCGAACTATGAGCGGGATTTAACATTTGAACTGTGTCGCAAGAAACGCACTTACAAGCACCAGGAAGAAGAAGGTGAAGTCCGGCGGACCTTGGCAGGGAAGCGACGGATGCAGGAACACGGGCGTGCGAGCTACGTGAATCGCACCGGACTTCATCTTCGTCGGACCGTCCGAATCGGGGATCGCGACAGGAACAGGTAAGTAAATTTGCCCAATGTCTACAATAACACAACCCTTCTAATTTCTACGTGACCAAATTTTTATTTCAAAACACAAAAGGTATAATTTCCCTATAAAATAGTGCACAGACAGCAGACAACAACTACAGTAATATCCTGGCAATAAAAACACATGGCTATATAAAGTATTTCTGTACACAGGATGGAGGGATTTGCATACAGCTATTTATGTCAGATGGAGGCAGAGAAAGTGTTAATTCTGCCTTGGTTTGGGCAGGGAGAGCTGCCTCTGAGAATGTAACATTAATTACGTGCCTCTTATTCATCCGCATGTGCTTTTATATAAACAGCCTGACGCTGTATATCTCAAGTGAAATAAAAAGTCTATTTTTACACAAAAAAGACGTGGAGAGACTTTTAACTGTCGAACAAATGGATGATGCAGAACCGGGTTGAGTCAGAAAGGGTGAATGCACACCATACGGAATAAGTGAGAGCGATATGTGTGTTCGTGTGTTATGTAAGACAGAAAGAGACTGGGATGCATAAGTTAAAAACCATTTAAGCCTTTATTATTAGGATATTAATGTCTTCTTTTCACTTAAAGGGAACCTGTCATCAGGAGCCCTATTTCTGACTCCCCCTTGTCCCCATAGAGAATAGTGTGCATATTGCCAAAGTGTTTTAGAATAACACTGGCCTTTTCCAATAAAAAGAATATTTAGAAGAAAGTTAAACTTTCACTCTGCAGATCAGTGTCCCATGGGAGTGGCCAGCGAAAAGCAGTTTCCCCCCACCTTTAGGAAACCACTCATCCCTCCTATTTGAAATTGATGCTGGGCAGAGCGGTTTCCCGATGGTGTGTGTGTGTGTGTGGGGGGTGCTTCTCATAGGCCACTCCCATGGGACACAGTGCACAGCTCTGCAGAGAGAAAAGTTGTGATCAGTGTCGGACTGGAGTATCTTGGGCCCTGTCAGGACTGTGAGTCTGTGGACCCTCTGAACCACCGAGGGAAATGCTACTAGCCAACATCTGGGACCGGAGTCTAAGTGGCACCTGCTCTTCACCAAAGCCCGCCACAAAGCGGGATGGTCTTTCTGCAGTGGGATACCACCAGGTCATTCCACAGATGTGACTAAACTGTGGTGGCAGCCAAGGTAGTAATGCAGGAGACTGACCGGGTAAGTCTGTACCCGGGGTGACGGCAGGAGAACAGCACAGGAAGGCACTCTAGGACTCACGTCAGGAATCGCAGGAGCTGGCACAAGGATCAGGAATACAGGAACGGACTGGCACATGGATCAGGAACACAGAAACGGACTGGCACACGGATCAGGAACACAGGAACAGACTGGCACATGGTTCAGGAATGCAGGATACACACGAACACAGGATACAAGGGGGCTTTCTCTTCAGGGGATGACTTGAAGATCCAGCAAGGGTCACAGGAATAGGCAGGCACTTATAGCAGGCCAGCAGGAATTATCGGGAGCGGAGCCAGAGAATTATCGGGAGTGTGCCCCTGGAGCCAGAGAGACCACCGCCGGAGCCAGGAGTGGTAAGTTCCGCTGGGCTCCAGGGGCACACACAGGAACATGGGTGCGCCTGCGATCCGAGACAGGGATCGCGGGAGCACCAGTGACAGGCCCCCTGGAGAAATTCTTTTTGGGGCCCAACCTTCAAGTAACTAGAAAGAATACTATACTACTCTTAAGTAAACTGTTAAAGGTAGCCTGTCATCAGAAATTGGCCTAATAAACCAATACCAGAATGTTGTCAAGCAGATGAACAGCTTCCAGATCATGTTTCTTTCATGGCCTGGTGTGGTTGGATAAAGTCAGGGAGGTGGGTAGTTTAGCGCTGAAGTCAAGCTTTCCTTGCCTATGAACACCTACTCCCGAGTGATTGACATCATGCTGTTCCTGGATGCAGGACCATAATTACAGTGAAGGAATATTCAAGGATTCAAAAGCCTCACTTCAGGGTTTACCTCTCCACTTCCTTGGCTTCATAAATAACTCAGTCACTTATAGTGCTGAGTCACCTGGATAACAATATCCCACACATGTGTTTTAGCCTTTCACATTAGCAATAATTATCAACAATGAAAAACGGCAGGGCCGGATCTACATTGGCACTCCTGGAGCACTTGCGAGAGAGAGAGAGAGGAGTAAATGTATAGTGGACAAGGGAGGGTGTAATTTACATATATAGGAGCCACTGTATAGGCGACAGGGGGTGTAATTTATATATATAGGAGCCACTGTATAGGACACTGGGGAGGTTATATATAGAGGAGTCACTGTATAGGCAATTGGGGTGTTAATTTATATATGATCTGGCTATGGATCCCGCCAAGGTTCCGCTTCTCGGTCGGCCCGATCTTGCCACCATCGTGGTCCAGCAATCCCGGCAGACTGCCGCACAGCGGGAACAGCTGGAACAGGTCACTGCCATGCTGCAACAGCTGCTAGCCGCTCAGCATCAGCAAGAGGTTCCTGAGCCTAGGCTACAACTCTCTATGCCCGGCAAGTATGATGGAGATCCCAAGTTGTGCAGAGGCTTTATAACCCAGTGCTCCCTGCACATAGAACTCATGCCTTCTCAATTTATTACGGAGAGATCCAAGGTGGCATTCTTCATCAGCCTCCTCTCCAGCAAAGCCCTGGCCTGGGCTACTCCTCTTTAGGACAGAGATGACCCGGGCTCGGCTACTCTCACAGCATTTCTGGCAAAGTTCCGGTCCGTGTTTGAAGAACCTGCACGGGCCTCCTCTGCTGAGACTGCGCTGTTGAATCTATGCCAGGGGAGCTCTTCCACGGGGGAATATGCTGTCCAGTTCCATACCCTGGTAGAACTCTCCTAGAATGATGCGGCCCTGTCCACAGCATTCAAAAAGGGACTCTCACGTTAAGGACACTCTGGCCGCTCGTGATCTGCCGTCTACTCTGAGTGGTCTCGTCACCCTAGCCACTCGGATTGACGTGAGGTTTAGGGAGAGTGCCGGAGGGTTACACCTTGAACATCCCCAAGTCTGCCCACGTCGTCTTCCTTGCCTGGCACCTGCTTCCAAAGGCCGCTCCAGCCTTCATTTGTACCATCTGCAGAGGAGCCTATGGAGGTGGACAGGGCCAGACTCTCTTACCAGGAGTGTTTCAGAAGATGTCAGGAAAACCTCTGCCTTTATTGTGCCAGTCCTATGCACTTCATTGGGTCTGGTCCTGTCCGTCCCCAACGTCCAGGAAATGTCAGCACCTAGGGTTCTTGGGAGAAGCATCCCTGGGTGTAAGCAAAGCTTCTTCATGCCTGACTATTCCGGTGCTTCTCAGCATTGCACCCAGATTCAGGTCGCTGCTTTTCTGGACTCTGGTTCTGTGGGGAACTTCGCTGCTCTGATCTCCCAGCATCACATTCCTGTGGTCCGCCTCGAGAAACCTCTGGTCATCTGCTCAGTAAGCGGACAAATCCAAATCTCCCTGTTGGAGGTCTTCATAAAGATAGCTGCCTCGCTCCACCTCGTCTCTCATGCTGAGCCTTACGTGGCTGCAGCTCCATGCACCAGTCATCATTTGGAAGACGGTGGAGATCCTTTGTTGGGGTCCGGAGTGCTAGTCTCGTTGCATGGTGATGCCTCTACCGGTACCTGTACTTGTGTCCTCTGTAGCTCCCAAGCCTCTGAAGGGCCTACTAATGGGTTACCAGGACTTAGCAGATATTTTCTCCTAGAAACAAGCAGACACTTTGCCGGCACACCGTCCTTACGACTGTCCTGTGGATCTCCTGCCAGGTGCCTGCGGTCGGGTGTATCCGCTTTCAGTTCCTGAGACTGCAGCAAGTCGGAGTAAATCCAAGAGAACCTGCGGAGAGGGTTCATATGTAAGTCCTCCTCTCTGGCTGGTGCAGGCTTCTTTTTTCGTGACCAAGAAGAATGGGTCACTTGCATTGACTATCGCGGTCTTAACAAGGTCACGGTTAAGAACCGCTATCCCTTACTGTTGATCAAGGAGCTCTTTGACAGCCTGCATGGCTCCAAGGTTTTCTCCAAGTTGGATCTCCGTGGAGATTACAACCTCATCCAGATCCGCAAGTGTGACAAGTGGAAGACTGCTTTTAAGACTCGTAATGGACATTTCGAGTACTTGGTGAAGCTACTCGGACTGTGTAATCCGCCAGCCGTATTTCAAGAATTTGTCGAAGACATCTTCAGGGATCTGCTCTATACTTGTGTCATAGTCTATCTTGACGACATTCTTGTATTCTCTCCGGACTTCGACTCCCATCAGTCCCACGTACGGCAAGTTCTTGGACACCTCCAGGCCAACCGCCTCTACGCCAAGCTTGAGAAATGTAAATTCTACCAGCAGAGTCTTCCTTTCCTCGGCTATATTATCTCCGACAGGGGTCTCCAGATGGATCCAGCCAAACTGTCTGCTGTTCTACAATGGCCGCGTCCGGAGGGTCTACGTACAGAGGTTTCTGGGCTTTGCGAACCATTACCGCCAGTTTATCCTGCATTTCTCCACTCTTGTGTCCCCCATAGTGGCACTCACCAAGAAGGGCGCCAATCCCCACCTATGGTCTTCGGCGGCTGAAGAAGCCTTCTCAAAGTTGAAAGCCGCCTTTTCTTCAGCCCCAGTTCTCACTAGGCCTGATACTGAAAAGCCCTTCTATATGGAAGTTGACGCATCCTCCATAGGTGCTGGGGCGGTGCTCACCCAGAAAGGGCCCAAAGGCCGAACTATCACTTGCGGCTTTTTCTCAAAAACTTTTTCCCCCGCAGAGAGGAATTACTCCATAGGAGAGAACTTCTGGCCCTCAAACTTGCCCTGCAAGAATGCCGATATCTTCTGCAGGAAGCTCAACCATCCGGTCTGCGTATATACAGATCATAAAAATCTCCTGTACCTCCAGACGTCTCAATCCTAGGCAGGCCCGTTGGTCACTCTTCTTCTCACGTTTCAACCTTCTGATCTACTTCCACCCTGCGGAGAAGAACATCAAGGCTGATGCCCTTTCCCGTGCCACATACGTCATTGGAGAGGAGCCAGCCTCTCGGCATATTATTGCTCCTGAACGACTGGTTGTTGCTGCTCCAGTGGATCTTTTGCACCTTCCCCCAGCAAGACGTATGTCCAACCAGCACTGCGGATATTGTCTTGCATCTGGCTGGGCATCCTGGGGTGCAGCGCTCTGTAGCCCTCATCTCCCATTTCTACTGGTGGCCTGACCTGGTCAAAGATGTTCGGGATTTTGTGGGTTCCTGCACTTCCTGTGCTTGTAATAAGCCATCTCGCCTAAAACCAGCTGGTCTACTATTGCTATCGCCGTTACCCAGTCGCCCGCGGTCTTGATACTTGGTCTAGGAGTTCGATACTTAAGTCCTAACATCCGGGCACATGTCGGTTTGGATGCTAGGGGGCCATAGTGGTGTGAACAACCTGGGGGCCATGGGACACTTAATCCGCCACTGGTTAGCTCTCTACAAGTCTAGTAGTGAATAGGGTATAACTTATTACTAGTAAATGGAGCAAACCACAACTCCTTTCACATTGAAGGAGGAAGAGCTTTTTATGTAGCCTTAAATCAGAAAGAAAGCTTTTCCCACTATGAAGATACAGTATGTTACGAAATGACTCAACACAATAATGAACCTAAAAATGATACAGAGTTTAAAGGTGGAGATTCAATATATAATATTAAGACGAATGGGGATCACAAATTGTGACATGATATATGGCTTGTGTATGATGACATTCTGTGTCATTGAAAATTATGTCTTGGAAAGGTAAAGGACAGTGGATTTATAGTGATGTGGGTCATTTGTTAAAGTTATTCCACCATTCCAAGAGGTCAGATGTCCATTCTACTTATCCACCATACACACAGCATCACTAACCCAATACTAAATAAATGTATTTTTAGTTAGGTCATATCTCCATATGATATATTTTCCCTATTACATGTAAGGAAGTGAAATCAGGAGTTAAAATCCACAGCAAAATATTAACATATTATGAATTTTCTAGTATAGAAATTTGTAAAGTCCTATCCCTTTACTTCTGTATTCTAGAGCATCTTTTCTCTGCACAAATATGCTGCATTTCCAGTCCATGTGCATTTCCCTTAGGAGTATCAGTGTTTGACAGGCACTGAATCAACAATACTGTATTGGGAGAAGCAGAGGCTCATGTGAATTGTACATCCTCCATGTTATCTTGTTTGTACAGGAAGATATCCTGCCTAGCAGTGAGCATTTATATGCCTGTATAAAGATAAGGTCAGCCAACAAATCTGTTTCTTTTCTGGCCACATAGGGTCACACTTGCATGATACGGCCACAGTGTAGATATTGCTACTGGGTCTGAATTTTAGAGACTAGGCTCCTAGTGACATTCTTCACAGGGCAGACAGATATATATGCTATAACAGTAAAGCAAATAGATACAAAATATAAGCCTTAGATACAAACAGTTATATCTTCACATACAGCTTCTATGTGCTGGCTGTAACTTTAACAGTGGGTACATGATGTTATCTGGCACCTAGTAACACAATCCTTATGCAATATTAAAGGGGAGATTCTCCTCTTTAAAATGACACCAGATGTTATGATTCAGAAGTTATAGCTGTTTGAAGCTTAATTCATCCAGCCTGTCAGCTGACAGCAGTATGGATAATGGGTTGGAGGAGGGAGCTTACAGATGCAATGCACTATAAACATCTACATGGACACAAGGGGTTCCTGAAAGAAAGGACAGAAGTCGGGTCTAATAATTCTAAAGGGAAGAAATTTGGAGATATATGAAAATATGTTCATGAAGCAAAAAATACACCCCCTAAAAATAAGCCCTAAGCTATTTTTCACCACAAACAATTGTATGATATTCTGTTTTATTTTTGGAGAAGCACGAATATGCAGATATAGCATTTAGTGATGTGGATGATCTCAAGAATGAAGGTTGACTGACGGTGGAATTTGCTTTACATCTTCCATTCGGTGGAATTAGTTCTGTGTTAAATTTTTAGTAGATGCTACTTTTTAAAGATGTGGTTCAGGACTTACAATTAATAGCCTATCCTTAGAAAATTACATTTTTTGGGAGATTGGTTAGGGTCAGACTGTTGGACACAGAATGGATCAGTTTGTACTTTATAAGTAGAGTTCTAATATCACCTGATCCATGAAGAGACTGGGTGCCTGACCCTCATCGATCTTAAAGTAATGACATATTCTAAGGAAAGGTGATGAATTGTCAGTCCTATACAACCCCTGTAATGGCAGAACTGAAAAGATGACAATGACAAGCCTTTCCTCATTCAACTATATAGCGACCTATGTAGTCTTGAAATTTTAGTAATGTCATATACTTTCCGGTATATGAAGACTCTTATTTTTTTCCATTATATCTACTGCACAAAGATATATTTTTCATCTTCAGTGCGGTACCAGATTTATTAAAGGGGTTGTCTGAAATCTAAAAAAAATGATATGAGGAAGGAAGGGGGCTGCTTAAAATAATAAACATTTACTTACCTCCACAGTCCCTCCCGGTTCCCAACGCTGCCGTTTCTCTGGCCCATGCCCCTTTTTGTTTACAGGGGCATGGAAGCTGCGTCGAGAACGCCTCGCCCCCCGTCCCCATATCCCAGCGCTGTATCCCGGGGCAGGAGAGACGGCGGCGCTAAGTAAAAGTTTTTTTTTAAGCAGCCCAAATATAATATTTTTTAACTCTCGGATAACCCCTTTAAAGCCTATCCACTTCACTGTCTCCATAGACCCCAATGAGTGCCATGCTGCAGTCTGTTTTGGTTCATTCCTGAAACACAACTGGTACTTGAATTATTCACAAGGAAAATTAAAGGCATTTTTCCACTTGATCTCCATCATCTGCCTAATGACCTGAGATGTGGACACGTTTGCTGCCCCTTGAAAATAATGTAGTTTATTGTTAAGATATTTTACAAAAACTTACAAAATGTCCTAGTGTGATGAACAATTATTATTTAGCTGTTTACCTTAAAGGGAACCTGTCACCACATTTGCAAATATACAGCCAGTGACAGGTTCCTATAGAGCCCTATTCACTTACTAACCCTTCTTTTTGCTAAAAATTGTTTGGCTTACATCCACATAAATCACCTTTTATCTTATATTACCTGCATCAGAGGGGGCGTGTCCTGCTCATCCGGCCCCTCCCATCTACTCCTTCCTATGCCTTATGCCTCCTTATTGTCACAGATAATGTCATGTGACCATAGTGACATCATCTCAGGTCCTTTAGCGTCTTAACAATATTAAACTTTTTCCCCCTGCATGTATCTGACCACAGCTCTCCATCCTCCATGGAGGCTGCTGTTATTTCATGTAAGCACATATATGGTGTACAGTCTGCTATTCTAAGAAGGCTGAAGGATCTGCGATGATTTCACTGGTCACATGTCATGAATGTAACACAAGGCACCATGTAAAAAAATGTACACAATGGGGCACATTTACTTACCCGTCCAAATCAGTTGGGTTGTTCAACGGTCACACCCATGATTTGTGTCGCATGAAAGTCGGGGCAATTGCGCTAAAATCTGATTGCGTGCGCCAAAAACCCCAGTTAAATTGGGGGCAAAACGGAAAAAGTCTGGAAGCCCGACAAAAATGCGGTCCGCGGATCCTTAGTAAATGTGCCCCAATATTTCCCATCTGTACATAGAGCTTTATATGTCTGTAGACGGTCCCTAAGTACAAGGAGGCAGAGCAGTGATTTGAAGAGACACAGAGCTGTCAGTCAGAATAAGGGGGCGTGGTTCACTGCCAGCCTGAGAAAGAGAATAGTCACAGGTACCAGACATGAGTCAGAAAAGCTAATTTGCATATCAGAAAACCGTCTGCATTAAGGTGCCCACTGGCAGCTAATTTAAGGTGATATAGGGAGGACTTGTAGCCCTTTATCAGCAGGCATTGTTAGTCAGGAGGGTCAAATCTGGTGACAGGTCCTCTTTACCTATTAACTATTTAACTATTTTTTTGTTATAAACTGCTTTATTGGGGTATTCCGATCTCAGAGATTTATTACATGTCCCTGACACCCCTGTCTCTAGACTCAGCTGAATGGAAAGGTACCATTCTTCAAATTATTTTATTGCTTTCCCATAAACTTGAATATTATGGCACTTTTTGATGTAAATTATTCAGAGATCTCTCCCTAAAAGAACCCACAAATCATTGTGTAATGTCAGTATTTTTATCAGGAAGTGGATAACAATTGTTACAATTTCAATCAATTTATTATTGTAATATCAAGGGGATTCTTCACAGGCAAATTTACACAGAATATATACTGTATACCCTTAAAATGAACCTGTAAGGGTGATTCAGGGCACTAAACCACCCACAGGTCCTTATGTGGTTTAGTGTCCTGAATCTCCCTGTATGAGTTCCAAGGTGGGGACAGTAAAAAAATAAACATTAAGGCTACATTCACACGATGTATGGCATACATCGGCGCTGCGGAGAGGAGCAGGGGATGAGCGCAGCTCACCCCCCCCTCCATAGGTATATACAGCGCACGGCGCCATATCACATAGAAAGCCCATTGACACACATGTATGGGGGACGTATATACGGCCGATATACGTCCCCCATACATGTGTGTGAATGCCGCCTAATACTTACCTGCTCCGGAGCCTTTGATGCCTGCACGGTGCAACAATGATGTAAATAGTGATGTAAATAGTACTAAGACTGGTGCAGTAACGGAACACTGTATGATGCTGTAGAGGCAAATAGTTGTAAGACTCAATCTTTGAGTTATTATATGATGTTGTTAATGTAAAAAGTACTAGGACTGGTGCTGTAACTGAACACTGTATGATGCTGTAAATGCAAATAGTACTAAAACTTTAAGATATAACTAGATAAGGCTGCAATTGCAAATAGTACTAAGACCAGTCATTTAAGGTATTGCTGTATGATTCTAAAATGCAGAGTAATAAGTAGCAACATACAGTTCTTCTGAATGCTCAAAACAGGGAAATTATTTCAGATTTCATAGCAGCCTCCTCTCTCTACCTAACTGCCCTGAGAAGGGCAATTGTTTCTCTTTTTT